>NW_017307870.1:283231-285363 GCF_000935625.1 Nanorana parkeri
ACCTGGAAGTGGGTGGGATATATTACAATGGCATCTGGAAGTGGAGGGGATATATTACAATGACACCTGGAAGTGGGGGGATATAATACAATGACAACTGGAAGTGGGTGGGATATATTACAATGGTACCTGGAAGTGGGTGGGATATATTACAATGGCATCTGGAAGTGGAGGGGATATATTACAATGACACCTGGAAGTGGGGGGATATAATACAATGACAACTGGAAGTGGGTGGGATATATTACAATGGCACCTGGAAGTGGGTGGGATATATTACAATGGCATCTGGAAGTGGAGGGGATATATTACAATGACACCTGGAAGTGGGGGGATATAATACAATGACAACTGGAAGTGGGTGGGATATATTACAATGGTACCTGGAAGTGGGTGGGATATATTACAATGGCATCTGGAAGTGGAGGGGATATATTACAATGACACCTGGAAGTGGGGGGATATAATACAATGACAACTGGAAGTGGGTGGGATATATTACAATGGTACCTGGAAGTGGGTGGGATATATTACAATGGCATCTGGAAGTGGAGGGGATATATTACAATGACACCTGGAAGTGGGGGGATATAATACAATGACACCTGGAAGTGGGGGGATATAATACAATGACACCTGGAAGTGGGGGGGGGGTGTATATTCGGCAGGAAGTGAACATTTTGTCCCTGAAGTTGATGTGTTGGAAGCAGAAACAGTGTGTGAGAAGACATGGAGCTCTTCAGCAGCTGATTGGGCGCCCTCGCCGGTTGTATGTTTTTGTTCAGCGGGTGAATCGGTTGGTGTTGCTGTCGGAGGTGCAGCATCTGACGGGTTAACATGTGAGTGACGCAATCATATGGAACGAATTCTGAACTAACATCCGAGAAGAAGAGTTACGTCTGATGCGTGGAATTGTTTTCTCGGTCAATTGAAATATTTCATAGTTGTAGGCATGTACAATGAGGCGGAACACGCGTGATGGTCATCACGTATGTAGATCAGCAAGTTTTATTTTTGTCTCCTTCTATACTGGAAGGATGATCGGTCCGGACACATTATATCTCCCCATTACAGCAATCCTATAAGCAGAAACGTGTCATCAAAAATACTTCAACTATATAAATGCGTGCATGTCATGTCTGTGTAATGTGTGCTCAAACAGCCACTTGTAGTTTCCATTGCAAGCCCATGTGAAAGGGTGATAACATAGGGGCACAATTGGGAGACAGAATGTTGTCACCCTATAACCGGGAGTGTCTGAACAAGGATAGAGTGTTGTCACCCTATAACAGGAAGCGCCTGGACAAGGACAGAGCATTGCCACCCTATAACAGGAAGCGACTGAACAAGGACAGAGCATTGCCGCCCTATAACAGGAAGTGCCTGAACAAGGATAGAGTGTTGTAACCCTATAACAGGAAGTGCCTGAACAAGGATAGAGTGGTGTAACCCTATAACAGGAAGCGCCTGAACAAGGACAGAGTGTTGTAATATAACAGGAAGCGCCTGGACAAGGACAGAGCATTGCCACCCTATAACAGGAAGCGCCTGGACAAGGACAGAGCATTGCCACCCTATAACAGGAAGCGCCTGAACAAGGACAGAGTGTTGTAACCCTATAACAGGAAGTGCCTGAACAAGGACAGAGTGTTGTACCCTATAACAGGAAGAGCCTAAACAAAGACAGAGCATTGTCACCCTATAACCGGAAGCGCATGAACAAGGACAGATGGAAGAACAATGACTGACAGTCATTTTGGTGTCACCCCCTCTCAAAAGTCGGGCACTGGGTCATGGCCTGAGAGCCCAACAGTGGCACGAGAGGGAGGGTCCTGACCCCGCCTAGTCAATACCTCCTCTCTTTGCTGCCATCCATCACCAAGATGGGTGTTGGCGATGAAGAACATCCCCGCACATGTGTAATGATGTCACACCATGAACGTCATAACGCATGGGTGGCGGCCTCACTGGATGGCGCCCACCCTGGTGCCGCCGCAGCTGCCGCATACATGCTAACTTTTCTGGAAGTCAACGTTTGCATATTTCTAGCCATGTGCTATTGCCTTCCTTCCTTGTGAGAGGCCTGCCTATGGGATGGGGGGGGGGGGGGGGGGGGGGGGAGGGCGTGTGTG
>NW_017307870.1:286031-289186 GCF_000935625.1 Nanorana parkeri
GGGGGGAGCGGGAGATTGCGAATATTTGCTTCATGTAGTTCACACGTGTGTGTTTTTTTCCATTTGTATGTGGAACTGACCTCCTAACAAGCATGCAAACCTCGAACACAGTAATTACAAAGTTAGAAACGTAGAATTATTCTATAGAAATAACTCTTCTCTGGTCAGCTTAGTTTACTCATTTTGTGGTCATGTGACGTGAATTTCCACCGAGAGACTCACAACACAATTATCTTCTTAGGACCTGATCACGGCAGGCGCAGCGGCATACATTATGCGTTACATTGTGTCGGATTGGAGGGAGGTTTGTGCGCTGGATTGTGGTGTGTTCTCGATCTATCCCTGCAGAGAGCCGTGACTGTCGCTCACGGCTCCCTGCATGGATTCTCCCCTCCCCTGTCCGATCCTCCAGCGCTGACTGGCGGAACGGACCGGGGAGGGGGCGGGTACAGCTGGCTCTGCCTCTAGATAGGCAGAGTCAGCTGTAGGTCATGCAGCTGGGCGGATCCCGGCATAATTGTCGGGATCCGCTTCAGCTGCGGTGTCTTAGTATACCGCGAGCAGCAGCTATTGATACATATATAATACTCATTTAAAACATGCGTGATGCGGGTGACTCAAAAGTACTGATGTAAAGACTATTCTGTCTGGATCCACCCACCTGCGTGAGTGACAGCTGGCTCTGCCTATCTAGAGTCAGAGCCAGCTGTACCGGCCCCGTCCGCTCCGCCAGTCAGCGCTGGAGGATCGGACAGGGCGAGGGAATCCCTGCAGGGAGCCGTGAGTGACAGTCACAAGTCTCTGCACGGATAGATCGAGAAGTGAGCGAGCGCCGGCATGTGTTCGCTCACTTCCCGGTCTATTGAGCCGACCTGTGACAGTCTCATTGTCACAGGTCGGCTCAGATTATGAGGCTGAGTGAAAATCACTCGCCTCATAATTCTCCTTTAACCACCTTAATCCGTGGTCTGCCATCTTCCTTCTTGCCAACTCAGGCTCTGATGACCCAAGATGCCTCTCTCATCACTGTCCGTCATGCCGATTTGTCATCACGTACGGGGCAGGACGAGCTAACAGTTGGACTTCCCGCTTACATTCCAAGCTGGAGAGAAGAGGACCGGAACGCCAGGCCAGGCGCCGGTAGAGATAAGTACCAGTGTATGTTTTCCATCAAACACAAGATCCAGCGGAGTGTGGGGGGAGGAGAAACCATCTCAACTATTTCATCACTGCCCGGAATTAGGCTTTAATTAATTAATGAAGAATTAAAGACACTTCAGTCACAAAAAAAAAAAAAATTGTCTTTATGATTAAAGTAGAGCTGAAGCCAGAACTTTCCTTATGGTCTTGGATTGTATAAGGGAGGGTTGTAATCCCTGTCAGGTTTTTTTGCCATCTATGTCCCACCGGGGAGATTTGCCTTTGCATCCTGTCCGAGAGCCACAACAGGAAGTGAGAGGTAATCCTTCCAAAGTGGGGGGAAATCCCTGGTGGTCACTAGAACAAGTGTCCCTATTGGACGATCTCCCATCTATTCCTGTTCTGGTGACAACCCAAACCCTTTGGGATTTTCTTTCCCTCTCAGTGATATCATTCACCAGGACAAATAGAGAGGGTGAATCTCTACACAGGCAGCACTAAGAACCTGATTGGGGTACAATCCCTTTCCATCCACTCTATTCAAAACTAACAGAAAAAATAAATACATTGGGAAATGTGCTACCTGATGAGGTTGGAAGAGCTGATAGCTCAATATACCGATCATTAGACTTGTGCGGCGTCAAAAAATTTGTTCCGTTTCGGAATATCCGTTATTTCGTATTGCGTAATTCGTGTCCGGAACTCAATTCGGATTCGTACGAAATACGAATTTTCGTTAGTTTCGGCACATTTTCGTAACTTTCCGAACATTCGTTATGATGAAGTTAAAAAGCAAAAATATCTTTGTTAATATTGGAGTCGATGTGGTAGTTGTTTTTTTATCCGAAATACGGATTCCGGATCAGAATTCCGTATTTCGGATGAAAAAAAAAACTACCATCAACTCCAATATAAATGTACTTTGCTTTTTAAATTCAATATAACGAATGTTCGTAACGGAACGAAAATACGTCTACGGAATTTCGTATTTCCTGCCTGTGTATTGTAATGCGACTCTCAGCAGCAGCGGATCCGTATTTCGGATTTAAAAAAAAATCTTGTCATGTTGTTCAACCTCATTTACAGGGGTAATATCAGTTCCCGTTTCAAAGAAATTCGGATCCGAAATTCGTTAACGGAATTTCGTATTTCGGATATAATTCGGAAACTTGCCATTCGGATTTCGGATGCTTCCGAATTTACAAATTTCAGGAAAATTCGTACGAATTTCGATTCGTAACGAAACGAATCGCACATGTCTACCGATCATCATGATACCTTTATGTCCAGCTGGACTCCATGGATGTTGTTCGTTGACTCGGAGGACTACAGATCTCTGTCATGAGCCCTTCTTCTCTCCCTTATTAGATATCTTTCTGCATTTATTGAGAGGATCTATAGGTTCTCTTCTCATGAAGTGGGCGCCCCACCTTCCCCCCTTTCTTGGCTTTCTTTTCCCTTTCTAGCCTGTGCAATTTTTCTGTTTGGCTTCTCTTTATGACCCATCTCAGGTCCCCTCTCTAGCAGATTCTTTTAATGTAGACCCCCATATGGTCCCAGTACAACCCGGGGATACACAATTTATATGGGGTACCCGCAGGCGTTTTTAATACTTCCCTATTAGGCACCAATGTTTTACTGATATGCGTGTTATTGTATAGTTTGTGATAGGGGTGGACTGTTCTTCTAACTGTATTGCTCTGGGATTATGAGTCCTGTCTGTCGCAGTTGTGGAATGATTGCAGCCATTTTTCTTTCTTTGTGAAGTTATGTCTTCATATGCAGAGCCGGATTTACTCTCTCTGCTGCCCCAATGCCAGGTATACTGATATGCGTGTTATTGTATAGTTTGTGATAGGGGTGGACTGTTCTTCTAACTGTATTGCTCTGGGATTATGAGTCCTGTCTGTCGCAGTTGTGGAATGATTGCAGCCATTTTTCTTTCTTTGTGAAGTTATGTCTTCATATGCAGGGCCGTATTTACTCTCTCTGCTGCCCCAATGCCAGGTTCCTCA
>NW_017307870.1:292997-314605 GCF_000935625.1 Nanorana parkeri
CCCCCCGTATGCAAGCTGCATACAAGTGCTCTATCGGCGAGACCACTTGTACAAAACAAGCGGCGGCTTCCCCGCTGTACATTTAGCTCCGCTTGCCCAAAGCCGGGCTAAATGTAGAAAACAACTACCCGCCCGGTGCCCGGAACTGCTTGTCCCGGGCGTCAGGAGATAGGAATTCCACACCCCTGCTGCCCCTCTACTCCCTGCTGCCCCAAGGCCGGGCCTCGGTTGCCCTTGTGGGAAATCCGGCCCTGCTTATATGAAGATATTCAATAAAGTTCTAACTCAATTGGCATCAGTTGCACTTCGAAGGTAAATACCGAATGGTCCACGAAAAGGGAGAATATAGAGCAGCCGGCGTCTCTGCAGACGTAGATATGCTTTGATATTCCAATAATCGAGAACCAGTTGGACGGCTTTTGGGACATAATATAAGGCGAGATAACGTCCCGTGTCACACTTGAAGGACAGAGGACGGTGACAACCGCGAAAGCATCATGCTGAAGATTTTACTGATTATGCTGATGTTGCGTTTATGTGAGTACCAAACTGCCAGCAACAGATTTTCTTTAAGAACACTATAGCAAATGTATAGCAAAATACTGAGGTCACCCCCAATACATACAGTATACCCCTCAATACATACAGTTGTCACCAGAACAGAAATAGGGGGGAAGTTTTCCAAGGGGGACATCTGTTTCCTGAGACAACTGTCTAAAGTTGGGTATACACTGGTAGGAAGGAAGAGTTAAAACACCTAACTGGGCTTTTTTTTTGCCATCTGTCTCCCATTAGACACAACAGGAAGTCAGAGCAGATCTCTCCAAAGTGAAGGAATTCTCCTCTTAGGCCCCATTCACACTAAGCGGCACTCACCTCGAGCGGATTTCCGCATGGCGGGATAGCTGGGCTGCATACAAAAATAGAAAAATGGCGCGACATCCGCGGGAAAAAGGGTCCTGCACAAGCGACAGCGACGGGCGACATGGAGCTGTACATTAGAACAGCTCCATTGAATATCATTGGCTGGTGACATCTCGCGAAAATGCGCGAAATTGCGGCGGAAATCGCGGGCTTTATTGCTCAGTGTGAATGGGCACTTAGACAGCTGTCCCCATTGGAAGATTTTCCCTCTATCCCTGTTCCGGTGACAGCTGTAACACTTTGCATTTCCAGTCACTTTGTGTCTCTGTAGTCACAGGTTAGTAAAATTTATCACCAGCACAACAGGGCAAAATCTGGGTGGTCATTATATTGATGTACACACATCTCATCACGAAGCAACGTTTCGGGGCCACTCAGGGTCCCTTCATCTGGCAGTGGCCCCGAAACGTTGCTTTGTGACGAGATGTGTGTACATCAATATAATGACCACCCGTTGAAGATTTTGCTCCGTTGTGCTGGTGATAAATTTTATTATTATTATTATTATACAGGATTTATATCGCGCCAACAGTTTGTGCAGCGCTTCACAATATTTGGAAGACATTACAATCACAATACACCGAGTGGCCAGATTATTATGACCCCCCCCATCAGTACTTCGTTGGGCCGCCTCGTATACTTAGATTTGAAGTGGAGCCATCCACTATCACTGCAGCACCCGCCTTAAAAGGGACCATTAGGGAGTGTGGTGGGGACCTCTTTAGGTCTTCAGTAGTCACGGAGACACATAGAGACAGTGAAACTACCGCGTAAGGACAAAGACAGTAATAACAAGCCAACCAGACCTCCAGACCCTCACCTCTCCGTCCAAAGCTAAAAGAGAAAGTTCTGACTTTGCATACACTTGAACTTTTATGATGTTGTTTTCCGTGTTATTCACGTGTTGCATGATCATGTCTAATGCATGTAGTTCTCATATTAATAATTAGAGATATAGGAAGAATTCGATGTAATTTATGGTCTTTACGGTCAATACGTCCTACCTGTTTCCCATAACCTTACAGGCTGCGGGCGGCCGATGGAGCGCATCGTCGGAGGTGTGAACGCCGTGCAGGGGGAGTGGCCCTGGCAGATCAGCTTACAGATGAAAAACATTTCATATTGCGGGGGGTCCCTGCTCACCGACTCGTGGGTGCTGACCGCGGCTCACTGCTTTCAGCAGTAAGTTCAGAGGTTCCCGGTGGGAATTGAGAAAGGTGGCTGAGCTGACAGTGAGCAGCTATATGTAAGCTCATCCTACTTAAAGTGACCCTGACAGCACTTTAAAGAGGAACTTTCCCCTTATCTTCAAAATAACAACAAAGGCACCTATAGAAATGTTTAGTAATGACAATCTACAAACAGATACTTCTAGATCATTGCCGGCTTTTCATTTTTTTGCATTCCTTATTATTGTTTTCCTCCCCATTCATGAGATCACAGATGAGATTTCCCAGCAATGCTCTGCTGATGTTACCTTCCCAGGATGCAATGCTTGGGCATGATTACATCATTTGTGCCAGAGAGGACCAGGAAGTAGAAAAAAGAAATTATAAGTAAAATACAAAATATGTTTATTTTGCTAATGAATGTCAGATGATTTCATATAAGCATGCCGATCTGTATGCTGATATTTAGTCAGAGGGGTTATAGGTCTACTCTAAAACATTTGTAACCCCAACTCCTTGTAATAGAAGAGGAATTATGCTCTCTTCTCTGGTGGCCTGTGTCTCCTACCTCCATTCAAGCTCCAGCAACCTCTGTATGACTCTTTGGCACCCGTAACCTATGTGAGTATTGGATGCCTGTATCCCCTGTCATGTGCTCTGGTTCTTTCTTTCCACGCCTATGTCACTACAGGATGGAAGTACAGCATGCAATGGGGGATAAAGGTACCTGACACTTTCAAAAGTGTTGGATGCTCGCGGTATACTGAGCTTTGAGTCACGGGAGGACGCTAGTTTATGTCCTCCCGTGACCCTGAAGAGAACTATGGGGAAAAACAATGACCCCATAGTTCTCTTTTAAACCCTTTGTGACGGGAGACGTACACTGTACGTCCCATCACGAAGTGCCTATATGACTGGCCACGTACACTGTACGTGACGAGTTATATCAGGCTTTGTAATGCCGGTAACCACTGATTCTCAGCAGTTACCAGTCATTAATGGATGGGTCAGTATTGAGGCATTCATTAATGAAATAGTTAAGCTTTTGTAAAAGCTTATTTGTTTCATTAATGAAAGAATGAAGCCATTACATGCAAATACGGGACCGCTAAATAGCGATCCTGTATTTGACAGCTGAAAATAGCAGAGAGGTAGCTGAGTGAGTCACCTCTCTGCTATTCGTTTTGACAGCTCGATAGCTTTCACCAGTGTATCTCTTTGAGTGAAATGTATCAGACTTCTGATCGTCTGGGCTGATCAAAGACCTTTTTGTGAGATCTGAATTTGACATGCTGTCAGGATCAGTCTCTAAGGTTATTATTAGCTGTTCCTAAGTTTGGAGCAGCCTAATAATAGCCAAAAAATGTTTAAAAAAGTTAATTTATCAAGCAGTCATAGTGACTGCTTCATATAAACTGACAAAAAAAAGTTGTTGTTTTTTACAAAGTGTAAAAAAAAAAAAAAGTGTAAAACAAAATTAGGAAAATTAAAATGATATATAAATACATTTTTTATACTTTCATTATTATAACAAATTTCTAAAAATAATAATAATTATAATCAAAACTTGTGGGAAAAAAAGTGTTTTCTTCTAGTTTTTTTCCTCATTTTTTTATATTTTATTCAAACTAAGTGAGGCGTTAGGTACATGTTTGATATAATTATATAGCCCTTCTCTGTCCTCTAAAAAACTATATATAATATGTCTGGGTACATTTAGCAAGAAAGTATATTCCTGCTGTGGAAGAATCACACAGCAACAATGTAAAACGTGTGTCAGTCATTTATGAACAGAACCTGAAAACTAGCCCAGTCATGAAGGGTGTGGCATTGTGAGGCAATACCACGGTGATAGGTGGCCTCAAAGTCACCCAGGGTTCTCAGCCAGAGGGGCTGAGTGGCTCCAGGAAGACATTACTGGTACCAGGAGAGAACTGCCTTTTCAGTTCTTTCTGGGTTTTCTGGATCAAGGTTGGGATCCTGGAGCCAGGAGATTTCTTAGAGCTCTGGGTGGGAAGAAATCTCCATTCCTGGGTCCATGCTTTGGTGGTGACCAGCACCTGATTGTGCACCTGTTTACATCCCTCATGAAGTGTGTGCTGGGATGTGTTCAGGGCCCCACCTGTGAGTCAGGAGAGCTCCACCCCGGAGTCAGTGTGGAGGCCAGGGCAGCAGGGAGCTGCGGGTTTGTGAACCATATTGAGAGGATTGGCATGTTATTGCTGTTGTCTGGAGGAACCAGACAGTGGCCCTAAAGATTGAGGCCGGAGCAGCAGTGCTGCGAGAGAGACTTGTTAAAAGACTGGGACACCTTGAGTGTACGTGACAACTCAAGGATTGGTGAGCCCCTATCTGTTATGCTACAGCAGGCTATTTATGTTGGATTTCGTGTTATCTATCGTTTTGAAAGCAAATAAACTGCATTGTACTTGCACCTCCGGTCTTCAGTGGAGTGTCCTTGTTACAAGGGGTTAAAGGAAAAGTGCCTAAATCCTAATTGTCATGTTTTCTGCCAATGTCTAGTAGCTTAATAGCTGCTAGAACCGGCATAGAATTTCAGAAAGGTTTTCCACCAATCCATAAAGAGGTGACTGTTGGTATCTGACCCATTGCAGACAGTTCAATATTGAGAAGCTTTTTTAAATAGGATTTGATAACAGACATAGAATGTCGGAAGGTTTTCCACCAATCCAAAAAGAGGACACAAAGATAGTTAAATATTGAGACGCTTTATTACATTGGATTTGACTTCAGATTTTTCTGAGAGCTTTTTTTTTTAATGCAATCTGTTAGTATTCATTTCTGATTTATAATTAATTACCGTATATACTCGAGTATAAGCCGAGATTCTCAGCCCATTTTTTTGGGTGAAAAGTGCCCCCCTCGGCTTATACTCGAGTCAGCGCCAGCGCGTCTTCTTACTTACCTCGCCGAGCGTCGCGTCACTACTGCTAGGTGTGCGGCGCTCCGAGCGGGGTCATCTGGCAGTCTCCGGGTCCTAATTTAGGTGGCCGGAGACTGCCAGATACTCGGCTTATATTCGGGTCAATACTTTTTTCCAGTTTTTTTGGCTAAAATTAGGTACCTCGGCTTATATTCGGGACGGCTTATACTCGAGTATATACGGTATGATTTAACCCATTAAAGTTGGCCTATCGACTCTTGAACAGGAACCATCAAAATAGTTATATCAGGAAAAAAAATCAATCAAGTCAACTGGACTTGCTGTATTTTTCTTGAAGATGTGTTGCTGGTCATCCGACCAGCTTTATCAATTCTGAATCGAGAATGCTAGTCAGATAACCAGCAAAATGTCTTCAAGAAAAATACAGCAAATCCTTGATTTATTTATGTTACAGATATACCATGAGCTGGATGAACCTTCCCAGACACATCAGTACAAATCTTAGGCCACAAGAACCAAACACTCCTAGGATGTTTAAGAACATTACTGTTAAACATTATAGTTATGTATTCAGCAGTTTTAGACCAAAAATGTTTTGTTTCTTCTAGGGCTGTGCAAATTAACAATTAATTTCTCGATTAATCATTAATCTTTTTGATCGATTAAAATTTTTTTGATCGATTTAATTTTTTTTTTGAAACTTTCTGCACGAGCGCCAACCAAGGCATTGGCCTATACACATACAGCACAGCAATGAAGTAATACAATGAACTACAATCACACTCATCCAGCACGTTATTATTCTGAGTTGCCCCACTCAAGCGGCGGCCATATTGAGTGGGGCACGTGAGATTAATAACGTGCTGGATGAGTGTGATCCTAGTTCATTTTATTACTTAATTGCTGTGCTGTATGTGTATAGGCCAATGTAGTTGGATCTGTGTGTGCGTTGTAATCGAAATGAATCGATTAAAAAAAACTTAGATTAATCGAACACGAAAATTTTAATCAATAACAGCCCTAGTTTCTTCACACCACCGTGTATCAAATTTGTGTTAGGAAGGCCATTGCGATTTCTGATTGTCGTTTCTCCCTAAGGCCTCTGAACCTTTCGGATCTTACCGTCTACCTTGGAGCGTACCAGCTCACAGACCTCCAAAACCCCACCGTAGTGGCCAGGGGAGTAAAACAAATCCTTGTGCACCCCAAATTCACTGAGGAGGGATCCAGCGGGGACATTGCACTGTTGCAACTGAAAACACCCGCCATATTTACCACTTCCATTCTTCCCGTGAGCCTTCCATCTCCGAACATCACTCTGCCAGGGGGGACCCTCTGCTGGGCAACTGGCTGGGGCAACATTAAAGATAATGGTGAGGAACTGCTAGACTAAAAATAACCATCACTATCATTATATCATCATTGAATAAATTAAAAAAAGTGTTCCCCTTGTCCTCTGTAGTCAACCTCCCCAACCCGAAGACCCTACAAAAGGTCCAGCTGCCTCTGATTGACAACCAGGATTGTAAGACCATGTACGAAACGGGCCTGTCCAACGGAGGGCAACTAATCAAGGAGGACATGCTGTGTGCCGGTTTCCCAGAGGGCCAGAAAGACTCGTGTCAGGTATGTGGCCACCGATGATAAAGCGAGGATGTCCCCTGCACACCATACAGCAATAAAGACCTTGAAGTAACGGTGGGGCTTGTAGTGATGTCCATGGGTGGCGCCGTGCGTACAACAGTAGATAGCAATGAAGATCACCAGCACTCGTGACATGAAGTAAATCCACATGTTCTTTTTTATTAAATAAGCATATCACAACAGCCAACGTTTTGGAAACCACACACAGGGTCCCTTCATCAGGGCAGATGTCTGCCCTGATGAAGGGACCCAGTATGGTTCTGAAACGTTGGTTGTTGTGACATGCATCTTTAATTTACTTCATGTCACGAGTGCTGGTGATCTTCATTGCTATCCACTAGGTATGTGGCAACCGGTGCAGATTTGAGATTGATACTCTTTATGCAACAAGTACGTAAGTAAAGAAACCAGAGATAATGGGTCAGCACTGTGTTAAGAGCTGGAAGTGACATCAGAGGAAGGGGCGGTTCTAAGGGCAGGGCACCAGAGACAGTACTGGGAGATGGATGCAGATTGTATCTCCCCTCATGTTAAAGGAGAACTATGAGGTGAGTGAAAATCACTCATCCTCATAGTTGGAGCCGACGCATGACAACGAAACTGTCACACGTTGGCTCAATAGATCGGGAAGTGAGAGAACACATACCGTCGCTCGCTCACTTCTTGACACTGTCCCTGCAGAGAGCCGTGACTGTCACTCACGGCTCCCTGCAGGGATTCCCCCCTCACCTGTCCGATCCTCCAGCGCTGACTGGCGGAACGGATGAGGGAGGGGGCAGGTACAGCTGGCTCTGCCTCTGGGTAGGCAGAGCCAGCTGTCAATCACGCAGCTGGGTGGATCTCGACAGTAATGTCGGGATCCGTCCCGGCTGCGGCGGTCTCAGTATACCGCAAGCTGTAGCTCTCTATATACTGAGCTTTGGGTCACCGGAGGACGCTAGTTTGTGTCCTCCCATGACCCTTAGGAGAACTATGGGGGGTAACACTTACCCCATAGTTCTCCTTTAAGCTCTGAAATTAATACCAGTTGAAATCAGCTCACCGTGTTACTTGCATCTCATGACAAGCGCCTCAAAAAGTACAGAGTATGAGGGCTACCATTGCTGGCTACATCAGTACTTTTGAGTCACCCGCATCACACATGTTTAAATGAGTATTATATATGTATCAATATTCCTAATTTTTTTACTTGTTCTGGGTCAGAGAGCATTAGGGCTAAAGCAACAACATGGCAGTATGGCTGCTAGCTTTCTCAAAAGGAGAGTCCAACAATGGCAGCCCCATACTCTTTGTTCTCATATCGGGGACGATTTTAGCCAGACGATTGCCAATATGGTTGTTTTAAGGTTGGTCACCAGAGGTCTCTGTGACTCCGTACTCTCTTTCTCTTAGCAACTACTTCAGTAAGACATCAGCCACAAGCAAAGTGTATTGTTTCCTTTGTATTGGTTGACTCAAAGATTTCTATTGTGAGAGGTAGCAGCAAACCGAAAACAACCTTTTGCACAATACCCGTCATGATCAGGTGAAGTCAGAAGACGAATTAGAAAGGTGTCAGGGAAGGCTCAGTCAATGTTTACACAAATGTTTAAACATGCTCCTTTTATTTCATTCCTAGGGAGACTCAGGCGGCCCACTGGTGTGCAATGTGAATGGAGTATGGCTGCAGTTTGGCATCAACAGTTGGGGTTTCGGCTGTGCAGAGCCCAATCATCCGGGTGTCTACACCAGGGTTCAGTATTACAAGTCCTGGATCCAGCAGTACATCCCAAACATTCAGTTCAGTGAAGGAGGGACTTCAATATCTCCAAGTAGCACCTTCAACCCAACAAAATTTAACTCGACCACATATTCTATGACCAGCACTGTGAGCTCCACTCTTTACAATCCAAGTACTACAGCATTGAAGACAGCTTCAGCTGTTCCACTCATCAACATTACTTTAGATTCAGGTGCCCCCCAAACTTATGTCTGGTCTATGAGAAATGTTATGATCATCCTCTTGTGCCTGTCAATGTTTTCATAGTTAACTCCATCTGACAGGATGTTGCCTTCAGATGACATTCCACAGTTTCTTCATTAGATATAGTGCAATATTTGTCACTTCAATCCACGTATTGGGCCCACAACCCTCTTTCCTGCTTTGACTCTACAACAAGGGGTCAATATCCTTCCATCAATTAACCTCCTGCTCCTGCCAATAGGGCTTACTTCTTTCCTGTTCTGCCCACTATGTCTACTCTATGTCTACTCTCAGAGAGCTCACATCCTCTCTTAATTGAGCTCTATGCATTCTCCAGTACGGCTTACTCCCACTATGTTCGCTATATCTCCCGCAACAAGGTTCACATCCTTCCAGAAGTTAGCTCACCAGTAGTGTTCACCTCCTTCCTACAATGAGTGTAATACTCCCAATAACAGGGCTCACATTCTTCCTGCAATGAACTCCATGCAACCACAGATAGGTATCACTTTCTTTTTGTTCTGAACTAAATGTCTCCATTAATAAAGTTTTTATACAGTTTTGGTGTGGAACCAAGATTGGAGGACCATAAATCAAATATTGGGGGGTGTATTCTAACTTAGAAATTAAGAAAGTTTCTGTTTGTGTTTGAAATATTGTTGTTGGTTTTTTTTTTGTTCATTGCATGCAAAAGCCTTTGGGGTCCTTTCCTATTCCTTAAAGAAAATGTATCACCAGAAGTTGAAAAAACACGTTAAATCTACCAAGGGATCCTGTTTATATCACACCTGGTCCTTTTCAATTCTGTGCAGTGGTTGCTGAGTAGGATGGTTGGATAGCTTGACCCCTCTCCCGCCACCGATATCCAACAACGCTGCTAGCAAGGAAATTAATACTAATCAGTTTTGACTAACAGGAAGGAGAAGGGACGTGACACGCAGTGCACACAGAGGTCCCACAACTCCCACCCTTGTCTTCTTCTAAGCTACCGGGCTAAACATCTGTATCTCTGCCCTGTTTTCCAGCCCTGTGCCTCCCCAGCTCTTCCCTGCCAACTTCTTTGCAGTGAAGACTGAGCCCAGACTTGCTTGCCAGCTATCAGTTATTCAGGAGAGAGAGAATGGTGTAGTGTCTGTTGGCTTGTTTTCTTCTACATCGACCCTTCAGTAGACATGTGCGATTCGTCTCGTTACGAATCGAAATTCGTACAAATTTTCCTGAAATTCGTAGATTCGTAAGCATACGAAATCCGAATTGCAGTTTCCGAATTATATCCGAAATACGAAATTCCGTTAACGAATTTTGTATCCGAATTTCTTTGAAACGGGAACTAATATTACCCCTGTAAATGAGGTTGAACAACATGACAAGATTTTTTTTTAAATCCGAAATACGGATCCGCTGCTGCTGAGAGTTGCATTACAACACAATACTCAGACAGGAAATACGAAATTCCGTTGACGTATTTTCATTCCGTTACGAACATTCGTTATATATTGAAGTTAAAAAGCAAAGTACATTTATATTGGAGTTGATGGTAGTTTTTTTTTTGTCCGAAATACGAAATTCGCATACGGAATCCGTTATCGGAATTCGTATTTCGGATACAAAAACAACTACCACATCGACTCCAATATTAACAAAGGTATTTTTGCTTTTTAACTTCATCATAACGAATGTTCGTAAAGTTACGAAAATGTCCCGAAACTAACGAAAATCCGTATTTCGTACGAATCCGAATTGAGTTTCGGACACGAATTACGAAATAATGGATATTACTAAATGGAACGAAACTAAACAAATTTTTTGACGGCGCACAGGTCTACCCTTCAGTCACAAAAACACATGATAACACAAGCCACCAGTTACTGTTCTAGTCTCTGAAGAGCTGGCTGGTGGGTCTGGGCTCAGTTATCCAATAGATACTAATGTTTTAGCTGGCTTGTGGTGTTGTTCTGCCACCAGCTACTACTGTACTCTCTCCCTGAATAGCTGGTGGCTGGGTCTTTTCTGTCAGTTCTTTTACATATAAATATTTTCAGTTCAAAGAACGTGGCAAAGGAGAACAGAGGAGGCACAGAAAGGGCTGCAGAATGAAGAGGGAGAGGGGGCTCTAGTGATAGCTGTAACTCCCACATATGAACTAGACATGTGCGATTCGTTTAGTTCCAAATCAAAATCCGGACATCTGGACACATCCGAATTTCCAAATCCCAATGCATTCGAATGTGTCCGAATCCAAATTTCGGTTTCCAAATTTCAGATCTCGTCTGAATTTCGTTCAAAAACTAAACTGAATCGGACATGTGACTTTTCTGGCCAATCAGATGTGTTTAATGCACCCGAATGGGTCTGAACACAAACTTCCACTATGACAACCTGGGAGCCATATACAGTATATACATATAATACTAAAGCTGAGGCTCCTAGACCCTGAATGGCATTTGGGATCTGAATTTCGGAATTGCATTTGGGAGCTCCCGAATGCCATTTGGGTCTGGCAGCCTCAGCTTTAGTAATATATGTATATGGCTCCTAGACCTGAATGACATTCTGGTCTAGGAGATTCAGCTTTAATAATAATATCTGTATATGGTTTTCTGTTTTACTCGCAACTAATATTTGTAAACTCCTCCGAAACTAACGGATATTCGGATTTTGTCCGAATACGAAACCTGAACCGAATTGAATTTTGGATCCGAATTCCGAAATAACGAAATATCTGAACCGAACGGAATTCTTCCGCAGCTTACATGTCTAATAGGAACGGCCATACTTTTGGCTTTAGTCTGGGGTGGAGCTACAGCCGGCACTGACAGAAATACAAAATTTCATTTTATTTCAAAATCACTGTAAATATTTATAAAGAACCAAGTGCAATGTGCACTGGGTCCTTAAGGGGATTTAAGACACACTTCTTAACTTCTGGAGATACTTCTTCTTTAAAGCATAACTAAACCCAAAAACAAAAATGTAACATATGGGATCTTACCAGTCCTTAGGCGTGCTGGCTGCATTAGCTTTCTTTATCTGGCTTTTTCCTTTATTTTTTTGTACCTGGTGATCCTGCCACAAACTCATTTCATTTCCCTTTTATGTCTACACCCACTCTGTATCTATGGTGGGGGTCATGTTGTCCACCCAGACTGAACTTTAAACACAGCTGCTTTTGTACATCTCCATTACATGGTGGGTGATGGAATTAGTAGGAAGGAAGACAACATTGTTTTGCTATCTGTTCAGCTCCAAGGAAGTAATAAGAACGTTGCATTACTGGCAGGATTAACAGATCATCTCTGTACTTGCAGAAACTGCTTTTAGCCTAAAATGAAGAAAACAAATGCAGCCACCACATCTAAGGACTTGTGTCTGCAATATACTGTATTACATTTTTGTTCTTGGGTTGTCATCTTTTAGATTTCATTCACTATGTGGAATAACAATTTCGGTATCCCGAGGTACACTCTTCTTGATGGCATGTTATTTCTACTACCGTGTTTCCCCGAAAATAAGACAGTGTCTTATATTTTTTTTTCAATGAAAAAGGACACTAGGTCTTATTTTCAGGGGATGTCTTATATTTACCTGGCTGCAGCTGTCCGCTCTCCGCTCTCCGCCCTGATGCTGTCCACTTCGACCCCACTGGCTATGCTGCACTTTGCCTGCTGGGAAATGTAGTCTTCAGCGGCAGCCAAGGTAGACAGGTGGGTGTGCGTGCGTGCGTGCGCGGGGGGGGGGGGGGAAAACAAATATACAATATTCGGTATATACAAATATAAACATATAAAATAAAAAGAGAAAAAAACCACACATTCCATCTACAGCCTTTTGCGAGTCTCCTTCCACTTTCTTTGACTGCAGTCATATAATGTAAAACAGAGGAAACAGTCCGCAACAACGTAAATGAATAACTTTCATTTCAAAATAAAACTTTTTATTGAGCAAGTTCATACAAATTATTTTCGGAAATGTTAAAAATTATATTATTATATCATATTAAAAATTGCAGGAAAACTTTCCAGATATAATAATAGTATTCATCGTATTCATTATTATTTATTAACAGTGAGTGAACTCAGGGGCGGACCTACCGCTGGGGGAAAAAAACGTTGCACCAAGGTCCTTTGTTCCTTAGGTCTGTCAGCTTCATGAATTGTTTCCATTCCGCAGCTGTTACATTGTGGAATTAACTCAGCAGTATTGTCACAGTGAGAATGAGTGAGTAGATGCTGGGCAGAAGAGCTGGCACTTGGCTCCATATGTTTTCATTCTTCTCAATCCAAGTCTTAAGCAGAGGAACATACGTGTAGACGCCTGGCCGATATTGCAACGCACATCCGGTGCCCCAGCTGACAATGCCCGCCTGGTACCAGATCCCAGAAACTTTACACACGAGAGGTCCACCAGAGTCACCCTGCAAGATACAAGTTAATATAATATTATCTCCCGTCTCATATCTCCTCTTTTTTTTCATACGTCCTGTTACAAAGTGCTTACTCTCTACATGATCCAGCGTTATCCATGACCGCCTGCTAAGTCCATCGGTTCAAAGCTTGTCAACTAATGCAGCAACCCATCCACATGTCTGTTTCACTCCCCAGTTACTCTCAGATACATAAATCAGCTGCCCAATGTATAGCTGGGTGAATGACATTCACATGGCACTACCACCACTAGATGGTGCTGAGAAGCATATGGAGCACCTTGGATATGGAGCACCATGGCTCCGTCTAGTGGCGGTAGATAGAGATGACAGTTAAAACATGAAACAATGACACAGACAGACAGGAAAAGCTTTGTTCTCCTCTCAGGCAATGTCAGAAAGTCACCACCAGGGAGTGGTTACAAAGCTGCAGGAGATCAGCAGCCCTGAGATGCAACAAAGAAGGAAAAAGTGATGAAAATATCTGTGTTAATAAGAAACAATTGTTTATCATACGCCGTTCACAGAGAAAGCTTACATCTACTTTGGTCACGTACCTGGCACGAGTCTTTCTTTCCATCGAGGTACCCAGCACAGATCTGATCAGGTGCAATTATAGCCTTGCTGGAGCTGATTCCTGAATTCGTATGGTACCACAGATCACAAATGTCTCTAGTAATAAATGGGGTCATCACTTGCTGGAGGGTCTGCGGGTACGGTAGGCCCACTGCAGAACAGATATAGAAGACATTATTGCCATTTCTGGTTCTCAGAAATAACTCTGCATGATGTAAAGCAGCTCTAAAAATTATTGTTTACTTCCACACAATCACTTAATTTAGGGGCCATTATTATCCAATCCAGATATACTGTACAGTATACCTCCATCCCTCAGCCCACAGTTTCCACTTCTTTCCATTTGATTACCAGCTTCCCCGTAAATAACTTGTAGACAGGTTTTCGAAAACCGAACGTACATGAATAGTTAAAAGATTTCAGGTGGCACCCGGATTTGAACCGGGGACCTGCCTGATCTGCAGTTGATCCCTAGTACACGCATAGTCAATGGCATCCATGCAGCACCCGCATTCGAACCAGGGAGCTCTTGATCTACAATTGAAAGCTCTGCCACTGAGATATACCCTCATACATTTCCTAAAGATCTTCCTCTCTTTCCCTTAATTGCAGGATGCTGGTCAACAACCTAAGGTCATTCTCTTTCAATGCACGGACAAAGCATTCCAAGGCGCACCTAGAATTAAAGCAGGGACTAAGCTGTTCCCACACAAACTGCCAAAACGTTTTTTTGAAAATCAAATGTCAAGCCCTTTGTTTTTAGATACATGCATGGCCATTACCTTCCAGGGGGCACCTGAATTTGGGGCAAGGGACCTCACAACCTGCAGTCAAATGCTCCAAGCTATTTCCCTATACTTTGCCATTATTTTATACTTTCCACTTTGATGACACTCTTCCTTTAAATATGTTTGCTGGCTGTTCCTTTGTGGTACATGCATGGACAAAGCCTTCCAGGGGTACCATAAGTTGAACTATAGACCTGTCAATCTGCAGTCATTGAGTCACTGAGCTGTACCTCCATGCTTTTACCAATGTTAAGGACCATTACCCCTGCTCTTATTCTCACCTGAGGAGGCAATACTGCCCCAACCGGTTACCCAGCATTCCATGCCAGTGGAGAAGGTGATGTATGATGAGGGCAGACAGATGGGTTGGATAAAGTCGGTGAAGGTGACAGGGCTGGAGAGTCTCACCAGAGCGATGTCGCCCGCAGATCCAGTGGTGCTGTACGCGGAATTAATCAGAATGCTTTGCACGCTGGAGATAACCACATGCGAGTTAGGAAGGGACAGTTCATAAGAGCCGAGAGCTACTTTGTAGTTAGAGGGAGACGTCGAGCTGAGGAGGAAAAATAAATTATTATGATGCACAGTAGTAGCTACCAACCACACCAAAGACTGGGTGAAGGGTTTGGAGAAGGCCGGAGAAGGGAACAATCTAGGACAACATAGCTGAACCGGAAAGTGTGCTGAATTGGAGAATAGCCAAATCACCTATGTTCTCCTAGATTGTTCCCTTCTCCGGCCTTCTCCAAACTCTTCACCCTTTTGTGAATAACCCTGTAAATCTAAGAACACAAATGTCATATTTTATCTTACTTGTCCTTAGATTTGGTGGCTGCGCCTCTATCTCTTCTCCACTTCACTATAAAAAATTACATTGGGGAGCGGCCGGGTGGTGGCGGTCACACCATCCCAGGTTGCTAAGAGCTTGCGGACGTCACCGGTTGCCAGAAGGAATGGGGACACTCTGGCTTGCTTTCCGCTGAGTTCCAGGCAGCCAGTGATGTCAGGGAGCTGTGTGGGATGCCAGAGAGAGCTGCTGGCAGCGGGGTCCGGCATGCCATTGTCTCTCCTTCAAACGACAAATCAGATGTGCATGCCACCCTCCTGCCCAGTGACCATTCCCTGACAGCACTGCAAACCCCCCCCCCATCCACCCAGCAACAGCATTGCCTCAGGATGCGATTAACTTAGGGACAGGCCTAAAGAGGAATAGGGACACTAGCAGTATTAAAACCTTGGCTTGGAAGTTCAGCAATTGATGTGTTAGTACCAAACTGGACGGATAAATCTTTCACTTCAGATCTTAGAGGAAGCTCTTTGTGAGCTGGGGTGTTCCCAGAGCATCCTGAGGATGTGAGCAGAATGAGAGTGTCGATGATATAACATGAGTCCAGTAAATCTTTACTGCACACAAGAAAAGCCATCACATACCAGGGGTCACCTCATCCCTTCATCAGGGTTTGTGCCAGTATGTGTGTGTTGAGCCCATTGTCGATATCTATGGTGTATAACAAGAACTTACTATGTAAAGCAGTGAGCAGCAGTGAGAACCGACGCATTGCTGATCAAGGACCCCCCGCAGATGTGGCTCCCCTCATATCGTAGACTGACTTGCCACGGCCATGCCCCTTCCACCGCATCAGTGCCACCAACAATTCGGGCAGAAACCACGGGAGAGCCGCAGGTCGAGGACTGGACAACAGAGCCACTGAACTGCTGCAGAACTGTGGAGGAAACAGGAAGTGATCACTACAGGCGGCACTGATACAAAGTCTCATGTGATAGATAATCGGGTAATCAATTCATAACATGTTCTATTTTATTGATTTCCTCTAATACAGACTGAAATCAATACGGAAACAGATGCCAAAATGATCAATTCAATTTCACAGAATAAAGTCGGATACACTTCAGAAATAATAACTGTTGCAGTCCTGGTAAGAACGTAACATCTGCGGGGACACAAAACCAGCATTTCATATGAAAAAGGTCCAACCCGGGAACGGCCGTGTAACATGTTCAATGTAATATATATAAAGCTGAACTTGTGCCAAATAGATAAACACATAATTGGAAGTGTCAACAAAATATCTGCAATTCTCTGTAGGCAGTCTCATAATCCAGGCACCCCTACCTGACAGCACAGCCTGGCTGCTGACCTTACTTGTATCCTCTGTAGTTAAACAGTACAGGCTGGTCTCTTCCCCACCACCAGCCTGCCGATTGACCAGGGAAGGAACATCAGCACAATGATGAGGTTGTCCCTCTGCTCACTTCCTCTGCTCACTTCCTCTGCTCACTTCCTATTGTAGCCCCCATCACCTTCTATGATGTGGCTACTAGACATTTAGTGATAGCCAGGGCTGTAGTCAGCCTGGCTGGAATTATAATGGCAACTATCTGGTTAATTCCAGGTGTCTGGGCAGAGTGTGACTCTGCCATGTTGTGGGACAGCCAATGAGAGGCACTGTAGTGTATGCACAGTACAGCAGCCAATCACTGGGTTTCTCTCAACCAGTGGTGGATGCTGGGATGGGGTACATATACTGGAGGGATTTGCCATGTGCTCAGCCATGGAATAGGGCTGGGTGCTGTTCAGCCTGCCCCCCAGGCTAGGCCTGAGGCCTGGGGATGGGCATAGGCTAGTGTGAGGGAAATGTTTCCCTGAGGCCTCCAACATGGAGGAGGCCTGTGTTGCTGTTGGAGGAAGAGACCCAGGACCAATGATGGCTCTTAAGGTGTCCTGCAACCCAATGGACTTCAGGAGTATGGCCGGTGTCTTTCCTGTTGAGGATCGATATTCATCCTGCTTATCTGCTACTTCAGTTGCTATCTGCTGCCTCCCAAGTGGATCTACACTGGTACGCCAACCAGGTCTGATGAGTCTGGAGTTTATGTCTGTTACACCCTGGAAGCTTAGAACCCCTACACCCTCTCTCCCCAGTGAAGATGTTCAATAAAACATTATTCTGCATTATACTACTGAAGTGGACGTCAGTTTGTGGGCACCAGAAGAAGGGCGGTTAATGCTAAATGGTGAGCAGCTGAAGATCATACCCCTAGACAGGCTAGAGATGGACAGGGCAATCACCGGCTCCTTCGGGGGTGAGTGCTACACTAGTTTTGATTAAAGCAATACAGAAGATTGATTTGCTCACTGTGCCGTCATTACCCCTCCAGGTATATGGTACAGAAAGTATTTGAAAATCCAAAATGTTAGAGCTGTCACCAGAACAAGAGGTGAGGGCAAATCTTCCACTGGGGGGCACCTGATCTGGTGACAACTGTCTAAGGCAGCGTTCACACGGGCTGATCAGGTGGGGAGTCGTGCGCGGATCCCCTCCTGATCTGAATGGTATAGATTGGAGGTCACCACAGTGACATCCATGTCCATCCAGTTTTTTCCTCCATTGAAAAACTGAAATGACCAAACCTCTATTCGGTCTATGGGGAAGCCGATGTAAACGGACATGTGTCCAATTACAGCAAATTACCCCCGTTTAGGCACCATCAGGTGTAGCAAATGGATCTCTGACCCGTTTGTTTTTCCGGACCTGGCCGGAGTCGGGGGTCACCTAATGCCTGTTCATTTACCCATCTGCTGCCCATAGACTAGCACTGGGCACCCAACTGAAAAGCTGACTGGCGGACCCGATAAGACCACCATTGTCAAAGATGGAATACTGCCCTTCTGTAGAGATTTGCGGTCACTTTCTGTTCCTCTGGGACAGGAAGTAAAGGGGACACAGGCAGCAAATAATGAACTAATGGCGGTTTTAACGCTCCCCTACACTATCCAAAAGTTTTGGCTATACCTACACCTTGATATTTTTCCACCTCTGCATGGAAACAATAGCTTGCATTTTGACATTGTCTTTTCAACACTCTCTTTCAGAAGCATTTTTATCCCCCCCAAAATGCCCTTTTTTGAGTGTTTTGCACCATTCTCTGTAATGTCAACATTAATCCCAGGAGGTCATCAGTTTCTGAGAGGCGCAAGCGCCGCGTCTGCCATCAATAATTGTTTCTCACTTACAGTCACTTAGATTTCCTGTTCTAATGTTCATTTAAAGTCTGTCATACGACAACTGAACATACATGAGAAATAAAGTTACACGGGGAGGGACAGTAAAAATGTTATCTCTTGGACTGCAGAGCCGTCATGTCTGCAGATTCGTGGGTTATGAAAGCCATGTAATCAGTGTAGCAGCATACTTTATAAAGTCTTCTGTTTTCTGTCCTCTTTTTCTGTCCAGCCTGTTATTTCAGGAAACTTAGGTTCCAGAACGTCAATGAACTTCACTTCCTCCTTTCAGGTGAATACAATGCCTTTCATAGCGGCCCCCCGGAGGCCCAGTATAGAGACCCTGATGAAGCTGCCCAGAAGACCTAAATCCTGAGCCATCCTCCCACAAGGGTGTTCAATTAAAAGGGGCCCCATTCAATGGAATCTGCATAGATAGCAGTGCGCATTCTACAGGTTTAGTGAATTAGACTATAAAATAATATCTGTAACAATCTCTTTTTCTTGCACATCTCTGTCGGTTGAACTCGATGGACTTGTGTCTTTTTTCAACCTGACTAACTATGTAACTATGTAACTATGTAACTATGTAACTGTGTAACTAAAGATAACTTTTGAACACGTTATTTTATATGGCGGCATCTGCTTTCACTTTATGGGACATGAAGTCCCAACAACACAGCATACAGGGGAAAGAGTACTTCAAAACAGCTTAAAATAAGACTTTGGGGCAAAATAAAGGAAAATAAACTATAATTATTACGTAGAGCGATGTTACACTGCAGGTTTAATGAAACGCTAAAGGATCCTCAAAGTGTTTGTTGTAATTGGTCTGCAGCAGAGGGTTGTAGCACGTTAGCCATCGAGAAAGTAGCCGTTTGCATTTATGTTTATAATGTTTGCACAACAATATATTTAGTTAGCCAGTAAAACGGCATCACCGTAAGTCCAAACTTCTCCTTTGTAATTGGTCTAAAATAAAAAGTTCAGGTCATAGTTGAGAGTCTTTTAGAATAATGATAACTTACCAACCAGCACCAGCAGAACCCGTACAGCAGTCATGATGCTTTGGTCAAGTCTGAGCACAAATATGATCTTCAGCTCTTAGCCTCTTACTTTATCGAGGTGACATGGTGAAGTTGTTGGTGAGACTGGCTTCTGAATGGTGCCGAATTCCCCCAACAGGACCCTTTGGACTAAGCACACGAAGACATGAATGGGAAGTATGAAACCTGTCAAACTTGTCCAAAGAACAACATGATGAATGTAACAACCCTAACAACCCCATATAGAGACTGACAACTCCACTGAGGGACAGCAGGTAAAAGTTCAAATGTGTTACTCCAGGCGACATTCTTTATAGATCAGGTGAAGCAAGATTACCTGCTAAGCAACTAATGCAACAAAGGAGTGACACCTACGTGCAAATGGTTTTCATGGCCAATTGGCTGCCTTTAGCTGGGCTGTGGTCTGTAGGGCTCATCAATAAGGGTAAGGCTCATTTCAAGATCTCCCTCTTTAAAACAGATCTAAAAACTATCTAGGTGACATTTGGTGTGCTAAAGCACTCTGTATTATAAACAATGAGTAAAATACTATGTTCATGTATTTGTGTTAATGTTTCCATCTTGCTGCTGCTGAGGTCGTTCACCCTCTTTCAGCCATGTCCTGTCTACATGCTCCCGCTCCACCATTGACGCTGAGGTCCTTCATCCTCTTTCAGCCTTGTCCTGTCTACATGCACTCACTCCACCATTGACGCTGATGTCCTTCATCCTCTTTCAGCTAGACATGTGCGATTCGTTTCGTTACGAATCGCAATTCGTACGAATTTTCCTGAAATTCCGAATTTCGGAGCATCCGAATCCGAATGGCATTTTCCGAATTATATATCCAAAATACGAAATTCCGTTCCGAATTTCGGATCCGTATTTCATTGAAATGGGAACTAATATTACCCCTGTAAATGAGGTTGAACAACATGACAAGATTTTTTTTTAAATCCAAAATACGGATCCGCTGCTGCTGATAACAAATTTTTTGACGGCGCACAAGTCTACTTTCAGCCATGTCCTGTCTACATACACCCACTCCACCATTGACGCTGATGTCCTTCACCCTCTTTCAGCCATGTCCTGTCTACATGCACTCACTCCACCATTGACGCTGATGTCCTTCACCCTCTTTCAGCCATGTCCTGTCTACATGCACTCACTCCACCATTGACGCTGATGTCCTTCATCCTCTTTCAGCCATGTCCTGCCTACATACACCCACTCCACCATTGACGCTCATGTCATTCACCCTCTTTCAGCCATGTCCTGTCTACATGCACTCACTCCACCATTGAGGCTGATGTCCTTCACCCTCTTTCAGCCATGTCCTGTCTACATGCAACCGCTCCACCATTGACGCTGAGGTCCTTCACCCTCTTTCAGCCATGTCCTATCTACATGCACTCACTCCACCATTGACGCTGAGGTCCTTCATCCTCTTTCAGCCATGTCCTGTCTACATGCACCCGCTCCACCATTGACGCTGAGGTCCTTCATCCTCTTTCAGCCATGTCCTATCTACATGCACTCGCTCCACCATTGACGCTGAGGTCCTTCATCCTCTTTCAGCCATGTCCTGTCTACATGCACTCACTCCACCATTGACGCTGATGTCCTTCACCCTCTTTCAGCCACGTCCTGTCTACATGCACCCGCTCCACCATTGACGCTGAGGTCCTTCATCCTCTTTCAGCCATGTCCTGTCTACATGCACCCACCCCACAATTGACGCTGATGTCCTTCACCCTCTTTCAGCCATGTCCTGTCTACATGCACCCACGCCACCATTGACGCTGATGTCCTTCACCCTCTTTCAGCCATGTCCTGTCTACATACACCCACTCCACCATTGACGCTGATGTCCTCCATCCTCTTTCAGCCATGTCCTGTCTACATGCACCCACGCCACCATTGACGCTGATGTCCTTCATCCTCTTTCAGCCATGTCCTGTCTACATACACCCACTCCACCATTGACGCTGATGTCCTTCATCCTCTTTCAGCCATGTCCTGTCTACATGCACCCACCCCACCATTGACTGCACAACTTTCCTCTGGACCTGTTTCCTGATAGTGACAGTGATGAACTATGCCTGTATAAGGTGTGTAGGCACAGCTTCTTGTAGCCTCCTCCATC
>NW_017307870.1:314788-330997 GCF_000935625.1 Nanorana parkeri
GGCACCGTTTTTTTTAGCCCCCCCCAGGGGGGGGGGGGGGGTTGACAAGGTGACAGCACAGGATTATCCACAGCAAACACCAGATTCCCAAACCGGCTTGCACCATGATTGCATCCCAATTGCAGACATAGATCTCTATGAGTAAGCTGGAAAGGTGAAACGCAGAAAAGCTTGAGCATACATCGGGAGGAACTTTACAGTATGTATTTGCTCCATGAAGACTTTTACTTTCTGTGAAGACCCTTGGAGTGCCGCTATTTCTGGATTTAGCACAGGAGCATAAATGGAAGAGTGTTGTCACGGAAGTGCTTGAACAAGGACCTATATGGCAGGATCACCAGGGGTTTTGTTATTGGAAGCTACAGATCTAACAAGATTAAAATATTGGAGAATGAAGACTGATTAGTTAGCGCACTCCTAGGGGGGGCGGAGTGTCGTGGCCATTGTGTGGCTCCTTGTGTTATTAGACCGGGGTGTCTAACTGTGTGATACTGAATGGAAAGAAAGGAAGGGAAGGAGCGCAACTAACTATTGCAGACTTTGTGGAGGGGGGTTGACCAGGGAATAACAGTGAATCGAGGTAAAAGTGGAATCGAGGAATTAAAAATGGGTACTCAAGTGTGATGAGATGGATGGCCACACAGGTGATGATCTCCTGGTGATGTTGTGAGGTCTGGTCAGGGTGACAGGTGGGTGTTCAGTGGCCAGAAGTGGATCCTTGCGGAAGGGGAAGGGATCTCCTGGTGATGTTGTGAGGTCTGGTCAGGGTGACAGGTGGGTGTTCAGTAGGCAGAAGTGGATCCTTGGGGAGGGGCGTGGAGGAAAGAAAAAAATACAAGGTGGTCACAATCCGTGCAAACATATGAAAGAGAAGTACATTCTTAACTCACCAGTGGGTTTGGTGTGCGGCGATATCAATGACGAAGAACAGGTGGCGAATGGAAGACGTTTTTTCTTCGGGGGTAGTTTCAATCTTGATTGTGGTTGGCGGCCTTTTGATCCTGGTGGATTTAGGACAGGTACTCTTGGGATGTCCACAAACTTAACCTTAAGGTGCCCATACACCTTACAATTATCTGCAGATTTTCTGTGGTCAGACGGAAAAAGAGCAACAGATTGGCCCAGGTGGAGATTACTCCATCCACACAGCTTAGCGTAGATGGAGGAATCTGTTGCACCTTTTCCATCTGACCACAGAAAATCTGCAGATAATTGTAAGGTGTATGGCCGGCTTTATAGTACACATTCAGGTATTTTATCTTTTTTTTTTTTTTTTACCAATGTTATCGCCACATACAGCATAAGGAAGATAACTTAGACCCTTTATGTTAAAATAATTAAGTCAGATTTATGTAACTGTAACACACGTTAACAAATTCAATGTGAACTAGGCTATTTTTCAATGTCGTAGTAATATGAAAAAGATCAGCTCGGCCCTGTTCCTGTACTTCCTCCTTAGGTACGCATCCTGCTCCTTGTACCTAGGGACCACGTGATCTAGCCTGTCTAGGCTTTAGGTCACATAATAAAATTGTGTTTATTCAACACACGGAAGTATTTACTTATAAAGTGATTGGGTAAAGCTGGGTAAACTTGAACTCTGTTAAAGGAGAACCAGGAGGTTGGTGAAAATCACTCAGCCTCATAGTTTGAGCCGACGTGTGACAATGAAACTGTCACACGTCGGCTCAGTAGATCTTGAAGTGAGCGGGCACATACCGTCGCTCGCTCACCTCTCGATCATCTCCCTGCAGAGAGCGGTGACTGTCACTCACGACTCCCTGCAGGTATCCCCCCCCTCTCCCCGCTCCGATCCTCCAGTGCTGACTAGCGGAACAAACAGGGGAGGGAATGAACGGGGAGGGTTACAGCTGGCTCTGCCTCTAGATAGGCAGGGGCAGCTGTCACTCACGCAGCTGGGCGGAACCAGACAGAATTGTCGGGATCCGTCCCGGCTGTGGCGGTCTCAGTATATAGAGAGCTGTAGCTCGCGGTATACTGAGCCTAGGGTGACGGGAGGACGCTAGTTTGTATCCTCCCGTTACCATTAGGAGAACCATGGGGAAAAGCCCTGACCCCTTAGTTCTCCTTTAAACAATTCACATGAAGTGTAATTATAGAATCAATTCAAAGATATTGGGGCAGCCATATAAATGATGTGCATACTGCTTAGTAGTGCGGCACGGTGATTGGGCGGCATGTCTCCTAATAAGTAGGTGCAGATCTACAAGTCAGATCAGAGCTCTATTTATTTCCTGAATACACTCCTATCCTGAGGTGGTTTCGCTGGTGACTAATTTTTTTTTTATCTCGGCAGTTGCTCGGGGCAGCTAAAAATTTCCCAACGTCATTTACAGTATATTAGAATGTGAAGATTCCAGTCTGTGTATGAAATATGAAACTAAGTGAGGAATTTAAAGAAGCATCATTATTATAATACAGGATTTATAGAGCGCCAACAGTGTGCGCAGCGCTTTACAATATAAAGAAGACATTACAATCACAATACAATTCAAGACAAGATGGTAAGGAGGGCCCTGCCAGTGAGGGCTTACAATCTGAAAGTGGAGGGGGAAATGATACATGAGGAGGGAGCTGTGTGTGGGGATGAATTGTTTGAGAATGTGATGGTTCAGTGGTTAGGTTGTGGTGGGATAGGCTTCCCTGAAGAGATCAGTCTTTAGGGAACGCCTAAAGGCAGTCAAGGTGGGAGACAGACGGACAGGTTGTGGTAAAGAGTTCCACAGAATGGGTGAGACTCTAGAGAAGTCCTGGAGACGAGCATGGGAGGAGTGGACAAGCAGGAGGTCTTGGGAGGAGCGGCGTGGACGGTTAGGGTGATACTTTGAGACAAGGTTGGAGATATAGCCGGGGGCAGAGTTGTGGATGGCTTTGTAAGTGATTGTTAATATTTTGAATTCTATCCTCTGGGCGAGCATTCCTTTCAGGTTACCATACTGTGTCCTTAATTATAATCCATTATAGTTTTCCATCAAAATGAACCTAGCATCAACTATATTGTTTTACTACATATGCCATTGTAACACTTCCCGGTATTTATACAATCTCACAGAGATCACAGTATTCCCCGTGACAATGCCCTCCATCTGCCTTTTTGTCAAGAAGAGTGGCACCATCTTTGTTCGGGCATTATTCAGGGTCACCATCGACTTCCTACACAACAGTTCTTGCTTATATGGAACACCATCCCATTTCTGTGAGCACAGCTTGCCATTAGAAATCATATTCAATAATATTTCACTACAGCCTGGAGCAGGGGTAGCCAAACTCCAGCCCTGCAGCTGTGGTGGAACTACAAATCCCATGAGGCTTTGCAAGATTCTCACAGACATGACTCCCAGAGAGAGATGCATCATGGGATTTGTAGTTTCACCACAGATGGAGGGCCGGAGTTTGGCTACCCCTGGTCTGGAGCAGCAAAATTGGGAAATCATAGAGGAGCATCCTATATTTTTCCTTTTTTAATCTGATCTACTCCGTGAATTGGAGCACTTTGTACTGTCCTGGTGTACGTACATCAAATTTAAAAAAAATAAAAATAAGAGAATTACACCAAAAAGTTGTATTTAATCACAGGACAGTAAATAAGACATTAAAACAAGATAAATCAAATGCTCTTAGACCTCAGGGTGCACAATTCCACACACAACATATATCCACAAAAAGCACATCATGTAAAATATTTCACCATGAAAAAGGAAAATAGAATTTGCTGAGTCTTCATGAAGCTCCTGGAAGGCACATATCGACGAACCCTTGTAGACTATAGAGGGCCCACAATCCCCTGGAGAACATAGAAGACCACTGAACCCTTGTAGAACATCCTAGAGGACCTCTGAACCCTTGTAGATCATAGAGAACCTTTGAACCCCTGGAAAGCATAGAGGACCTCCAAACCCCTGGAGAACATAGAGGACCTCCAAACCCTTGTAGAACATAGAGGAGCTCCGAGTCTCTACAACGTTTACATCATCTGAAAGTTTACATACTGCTCAATCTCCTTAAATTTTTACATTTTTAAATATTATTCGCATTTGGTTTTGGTTGTCAATCTTTGGGCCACTTTAATGGTTTTCTTTGACTGTTCCATTCTAAAAGGTGACAATATAACTCATTCTTGAGTCTTAGAACTGTAGTATGCTATGGACTGGATTCTTGCTTCCCGGAAGAGTCATTAAAATTCAGGTAGTCCCAGACCCCGGAGGTCTTCATCCATAGACATCATTGGCTTTAATAAATTACTAATGTCTTGGTTACAGCCTACGAGGTAATGTGAAGATATTTCAGTCATTAGCAGCCTTCATCTAGAAGTTTACATACTTCATATTCTTAATCTTTAAGTACTCTTTACACATGATATTGGTTGTCAATCTCTGGCCCGGTTTCATGGCTTTCTTTGAACGCCCCATTCTATCGTGGGCAAAGTCATTCTGATGCTTCAGTGCCAGGACTGCAGCATTTTACAGATTAGGTTCTCATTTATAGAAGTTCCATCAAGTTTCAGGTAGTCCCAGATTTTGGAGGTCTTCATCCATAGACATCATTGGTTTTAATAAATTACGAATCCCTCAATTACAGTCGCCGAGGGAATTTGGAGACCATTCAGTCATTAGCAACCATCATCTCAAAGTTGACATACTGCATATACTTAATTTAATTTGAACTCTTTATATAGGATATTGGTTGTCAATGTCTGGCCCAGCTTCATGACCTTCCTTGAATGCCCCAGAACCCCAGCATTCTACAGATTAGGTTCTCATTTACAGAAGAGTCATCAAGTTTCAGGTAGTCCCAGACCTTGGAGGTCTTTATCTATATTCATCATTGGCTTTAATAAATAAATCATTAGCTCAGTTACAGGTTCAGAGGTATTTTGAAGACCATTCAGTCTTTAGCAGCTCAAAACAGGAACCTTGTAAAGTGTCACATCCTGGCAGCGGCCAAGTCAACTGTGCAGAATCATAGAGACCACTAGGAGCAGCACTGAGGCGGAGAGGCCGGGGGAAGCGGAGTTCTTGTAAAAGTTGATCCAGGACTCATAGGTGGAAACCAAAGTGTACACTCCAGGCCTGTTTTCAAGGGCGCAGTCATCTCCCCAACTCACAATGCCAACCTGATACCATAACCCATTGGCTTGACACACGAGGGGTCCTCCCGAGTCTCCCTGAAAACCAAAAACAAAAAAAAGGAGTTTATTACGGAGTCATAGAAAAACATTAAAGGGTAGGCCAAGCAAAAAACATTTTATTTTAGTTTTGGATGAAAGGGAAATATTAGAGCCTCCTGAAAATGTATTTCTAGGACTCAGTTAGATAGATTTCCCCTCACTTCCTGTTTTGAACATAAATGTTTAAGCAGAGAGGAAGTGAGGGAAAAACTGCAACAGGGACACAGACAAAAATACAAGTTGTATTGTTTCCATTCCTGGACTGAAATTGCTGACTGGCACCCACCCATCAAGGCATTTTGATATTTGTATAGTTCTTCCCAAGACCCTGACCAGTGTTTGTATCAGGGCTGGGGGCTCTTGAGAGACATACTAAGGCAGGGTGTTGTGATGTTGGCAGGAAGCGATCTTAATTGGAGTGTGGAAGTGTTGGAACACTTCCCAGTTTTCCTCCCTCTGTGTCCTGCTAGGGCAGATTACCTCTCTGGGTGTCCTGGTGACCACTTGTATTGATGTTGGGACATCCAAAATGTTACAGATGTCACCAGAACAGGACAAGAAGAGAAATCTTTAACTTCCTGTTGCATCTCCAGGACATGAAACTCCGAAAAATCTCCAAAATAGCACACAAAATGGAAAAAAAGGGTTTTAGCCATTCCCCACTCTATCCAAAATCAAACCACCAATCCTTTTTATAGATGACGGCACCATGTTACTCTCACAGCTCATTCAGTCCAGCAGAAAACATAGGACAAATGTTGACGCACACAAACAACCTTCATGTAATCATTTTTTTAAGGCGGGTAGGTATTGCACTCACCAGGCAGGCGTCTTTCTGCCCGCTCGTGTACCCGGCGCAGATCTGGTCATATTGGATGACGGTCTGAGAGGCAGCGTACGCAGAGTTGATATGGTACATCTTATCACATGACTCTCTACTGATCAGCGGCACCATGACTTGCTGGAGGTTCTTGGGATAGGCCAGGCTTTCTAGAGAGGAGGGAGACACCATGATAAGTGGAGAAAAAATAAGGATGCCTTCAAACCTTGACAACCAATATCTGTGTACTTTCTGCTACAGTGTTCAAAAACATTGCACAAGTAATAAATAAAAACCAGCATCCATCTACTAAAAACATTGAGCTGTAATAGGATTATAGAGAAATTAGTCCTGTTAAGATTTCTTCTTAGATATACTTGTAACTATCAACCTGAAAATAATAATAATATTAATAATAATTGTATAACCTTATAAAGGCTTTAATGGCCTTGTTTCTAAGCATAGTCCCTAATTACATATGTACATGAGGGCCGAGGCTGTCCATTGAAAACACTCTCTGCCCCTTCGATGATGTGAAATACACACAATGTGTATGACAGCCAGACACCATGGGATCTTTAGCTTTTCTCAGAGTTGGTGGTTCTCAGAGAGAGTTAATGGGCATGAGGAGTGTTGTACGTTGGGGTATTTGTACGATATGATGTACTGTGTGTCTGCCTGTGCAAAAGGAGGACTTTTATAGAGGGGAGTTTTGGAGATGAAGAGGGGTTATGGAGATGTGGAGGGGGTTGTGGAGATGTGAATGGGTTAATATGGATCTACAAACACAGAGGATACCAGTTTGATAATAGCTTGACCTGTGCAAAAGGAAGTGTTATAGAGTGGGGTTATGGAGATGAGAAGAACTTAAAGAGAAGAGGATGGGCTATGGAAGATTAATGGAGATGGTGAGAATCTATAGAGACGAGTATGGGTCATGGAGATGAGGAGAACCTATAAAGATGAGTATGGGTCATAAAGATGTGGAGGGGTTATAGCGATGAGGGGGGGTTAAGGAGCTGTGGACGAGTTATGTAGAGGAGAAGAACCTATAGAGATGAGTATGGGTCATGTAATTGTGGAGGGATTATGGAGACGAGGAAGGGTTATAGAGAGGAGGAGGAACTAGGGAGATGTGGAGGAGTTCTGGAGGTTAGGAGAACCTATAGAGACGAGTATGGGTCATGGAGATGAGGAGGGGTTATGGAGAACGTACAGAGATGTGGAGGGGCTATGATGATCTTGAGGGGTTATAGAGATGGAGGGTTTATGGAGAGGAGTAGAACCTATAGAGATGTGGAGGGGGTTATGGAGGTTAGGAGAACCTATTGAGATGAGTATGGGTCATGGAGATGAGGAGGGGTTATGGAGAACATACAGAGACGTGGAGGGGCTATGATGATCTTGAGGTGTTATAGAGATGGAGGGGTTATGGAGATGAGGAGAACCTATAGGAGATGTGGAGTGATTATGGAGGGGTTATGGTGATCTTGAGGGGTTATAGAGATGGAGGGGTTATGGAGATGAAGAGAACCGACAGAGATGTGGAGGGGTAAATTTGGATCTACAAGCACAGGACACCAATTTGGTAATAGTTTGAGCTTGGCCTGTGCATAAGGAGGGGTTATGGAAATGAAGAGCGGTTATGTAGATAAGGAGACGTTATGGAGATATGGAAGGGTTATTGAGATGAAGGCAGCTTATAGAAAGGAGGATAAGGTATGGCGATTTGGTGGTGTTATGTAGATTAAGAGAATTTATAGACAAGAGGAGGGGTTATGGATATGTGGACAGATTAATATGGATCCAAAAGCACAGACAGGCAGCTTGACCAGCAGTTACCCACAAAAGAAATTACTTAATAATCATGGAGTGACAGACTGCAGTGGGATAGGAGGATTGTAAATAATATAATAAGACTTGAATGATAGCCTTAAATAATTAGTGCACTCCATCTAGTGGCCATAATATGGTATTACAATGACATTTGAAAATAACATTTGTTTTTCGCATTCATTCGAACAGAACAAACATTCAAACTGTTTAAGCAGAACCCTAGGTGTTCCCAGACCTCCATGCTACTTGTGGTGCTTGTACAGTCGCTTGGCGTGGTATGCTTGAACTCTGCCTCAAAGATCAACATAATTCCTAACCAAGAAAGCCCTGCCTCTGCTATGTATCACTATGCTTAATTCTCCAAAGCTGATCTTCCATCTAAGACACAGATCAATGCAGCAGCTCTTTATTCATCAACACATCCTTACGTATATTTTTTATTTATCATGTCTGCCGTTTCTCCTTTTACTGTCCAATCACAGGCTGGGGGAGGGACAAGTGTTACTGAACTGGAGCACAGAAAAATTAGGTCTCCTGCGCCAGCAAGACAGGTCTGTGCTATGTGGCAGAACTGTGTAACTCTCAGGATTAGAAGGGCAGGAATACAAAACAATTGGCCTAGTCTTCAGCTTTTCACTGGAGTCTACCAATAAAACAAAAACACACATCACTGCAAATCACTCCAAGCAATGAAGTATGTGACAGATATTTCAGCATCTTGGCACTGAAATGCGCAATTCATCACTGGGATCAAAGACTCAGCACCAGTGCCAAAGCACACGCCAAAGTACAAGAGTAAGTACAAGAGGTTTGTGCAGGCTGGCTCAGTTACTGAGTGGCACCGCGCCCGCAACACTTCCCCCTGGAGAGGCGCCAACTGCATGATTAACAGCACCCATTACCACCAATGGTGAAGTCACGGAGGGTTTTACTCAAAACATTAGGAGACTTTGGCTACAAGGCTTATCAGGGGATTAGGATAAAGTGAAATTGGATTAAGGTGATTAGAGTAAATGGATCGGGGAAATATTTAAAAAGGATCTTAATTAAATACAGTAGATGAAGCAGTAAGTATGCGGTTATGTGCCGTCAGGGCGTTGACAGATGTTTGATTTCTAGACTTAAAAGGAGAACTATGAGGCGAGTGAAAATCAGTCGGCCTCATAGTTCTAGCCGAACTGTGAGAATGAAACTGTCACAGGTCGGCTCAATAGATCGGGAAGTGAGCGAACACATACTGACGCACGCTCACTTCTCGATCCTGCCCCTGCAGAGAGCCGTGACTGTCACTCACGGCCCCCCGCAGGGATTCCCTCCCTGCTCCGATCCTCCAGCGCTGACTGGCGGAACGGACGGGGGAGGGGGCGGGTACAGCTGGCTCTGCCTCTAGATAGGCAGAGCCAACTGTCAATCCCGCAGCTGGGCGGATCTCGACAGTATTGTCGGGATCCGTCCTGGCTGCGGCATCTCAGTATACCGCAAAAGGTAGCTTGCGATATACTGAGCTTTGGGTGATGGGAGGATGTTAGTTTGTGTCCTCCCGTTACCCTGAGGAGAACTATGGGGAAAAGCCCTGACCCCATAGTTCTCCTTTAAGTTCAACAACTGCGAAAGAGAATCCCGGGCTCTCTCCAGTTCAGATCAACAGAAAACATACCAAAATGTACGGTTACTGCAGGAGCATTTACAGCACCTATGACACTGTTTCCAGAAAGCGAATAGCAAGGGATATATCATGTAATCTATGTGATAAGATATTGACAGAGGTGGGGGAGATAAGGAGACAATGTACTCATGTTTGTGCACGCATTGGCATCACAAAAGTGTTTTTAAAGATATGTATATAAATAAAATTTGGAAATAATTTTTTTAACTGGCTGTGATTTATATTGGCAATTCAAAAAGCCCATTTTATTCAATAGTTCCAATCCGTATGATTGCCGGTCATTGCCATTGTCAAAAGATATCCTCTGACAAACAGGGATAGGAAGGGTATAATATCCAAAGAATAACACCAGCATCAAGACCCCCAGCAGCATCAAGACCAACAACAAGACCACCACCAGCATCAAGACCACCACCAGCATCAAGAACACCACCAGCATCAAGAACACCACCAGCATCAAGAACACCACCAGCATCAAGAACACCACCAGCATCAAGAACACCACAAACATCAAGACTACCACCAGCATCAAGACCACCAGAAACATCAAGACCACCACCACCAACAAGACCAACATCGGCATCAAACATAGGGCTATCAACAGCAAATGCTAAGAATGGCTGACACACTTCATCGCTATTGTTGCGGTCCCCAGCCTTCATAAGATGTGTCCCCTTAGTGGAAAACATAGGTATCTCCATCAAGGCACTATTGGGTCGTGTGGTGGAAACTGCTATTAGTGCTGAACTGGAAGTGCTATTGCAGCTTACCACATTATAGCTGCTAAGATTGGCTATCAGCTTGGTATTATCTCCTTTAAAATTTATATTTGGGTATAAAAGAGATAATTGTTTAAGCCAGTTCGAGTTGTGAAAGAAAACGTATATATGAAATCTTACTTTTCATAATTGGCAATCTTGTCTTTCTCTTTTGACTCCTTTTCTAAAGAAGTGAAACTGTAGACAAGTACCACTTCCAGTTACAACTAACCGGCCTCCTCTGAAGGTCATTTGTAGACAAGGTCTAGGTGCATGCACAGTCAGAATTATGAGCATTACAAAGCATATCATGTAGTGTGCTAGTTAATAAACTTTAGTAATTTATAATCCTGAGACCGAATGGGTGTCAGTTTGGATTCAGTCATAGGATAAGAAGTCACCAGCACTCCAATGTTCACTCTACCAATCTGCTTGGAAGAATAGGTCACCAGCACTCCAAGTATTTAAAATGAATAAGTCCTTTTTATTGGACAATAGTAACTCTACCAATCTGTCTTTATTGACGTTGGAAGGTCATGTCATCGCAATGAAATGCAACGTGTCCGAACTGAATAGGTTCCGTCATCAGGCAAACAGATGAAGGAACCCAATAGCTTCCGACACATTGCTTTTCATTGTGATGATACGACCTTGCATTATACAACATTGCTAGAGCGAACATTGCAGGGCTGGTGACTTCTCCTATGATTGTTTATGTGTGGCACCATCCACAGTCACTGCAGGGCCCACCTGAGGATCACGGGTCTGCATCACTCAGGAGTGCAATGGGACTTCTATGCATCAGTTTGAATTCCTCTCATCATCATGATAAACGAAAAGGGAAATATCTTATACAACAAGGAACCTGTCAAAGACAACGTGCTATCCATTGTCCCTCATGGACTGAGGGTTGGGGTGGGACCACATATGAAATAGTGATTTGGGACTGTGTTCTATGACTTATCTGATGTTGCACATACATTTCTTCCTATTGTTCTCCTGTGGACGTGGCCTTTTGGTCTGAGAAACATGTAGAATGACTGACTGTCTCTCCATTAACACCCATCGGATGATTGATATTCATAACAATATAGCTGCAATATATTATGTAATCTGTGTGACAATAGGATTTTCACAGGGCGGGGGTAATAAGAAGACAATGTATTCATGATTGGGCAGATATTGAGATCATCAGAGTGTTTTTGTATAAATGTATTTACATTCAAACAATTTTTAACTGTTCTCATTTGGTAGTGACTTAGATTGGTTCCTCCAAAGTCCCATTTGATTCTATAGTTCCAATTCTTACAATCGCAGGCCATTGCTGCACCCACCAGGAATGGACCTTGATTGTATGGAGGACTGCAATAATAACAATGACGGGTGATAGAGTGCTTCAGTTTCTGAGCAGAGATGGGAAGTAACCTCTGCTTGGATGGGGCCAGCTAAGGAGCCATGCCGTATTCAGCACAGAGTGGGGGCACATGATTAGACTCTGATAAAGGGTCTGATCACAGACTTGAAGACTCTGTCTACCAGAAAAGGGAATTATCATCTGAGCGCTTTTACCTCCATAGTTTGTTTGTCCCCAGCCGGTTACCCAACATCTTGTTCCGGTAGCGAAGAACATGGATGCCGACGGAATACAGATGGGTTGAACGAACTGGGTGAATGTGACGGGAGCGGCCAACCTCAGCAAAGAGATGTCTCCACTGCGTCCGACCTGGCTGAACTGCGAATTAACGACAAGCCTGTTCACTCTGACAATCTGTTCGTTGGCGTTGGAGATGTCCAGTTTGTAGGCTCCCAGGTGTACAGTGTAATCAGAGGGCAGCGATGAACTGAAATGCAAACAAATATTGTTCATGTTATACGGTAACATCTGGAGACTGGAGACATGCTGGCTGCATCAAAATGTTTAGTCAAAGTCTAAGAATAATAATTGTGAAGGGAGCCCCTGGAGCCACTTTCAGACACGTATAAACACAACCTGCTATGGCGCCTCCTAGTGTTCATTGCAGTGTATTATAAATATATTGACATTCTTTGGAAAGAGTCGGGCCGTCTCTCCTCACCCTCTCTCCCCTGGCCGTCTCTCCTCACCCTCTCTCCCCTGGCCGTCTCTCCTCACCCTCTCTCCCCTGGCCGTCCTTCCTCACCCTCTCTCCCCTGGCCGTCCTTCCTCACCCTCTCTCCCCTGGCCATCTCTCCTCACCCTCTCTCCTGGCAATCTCTCCTCGCTCTCTCATCCCCCTGGCCATCTCTCCTCGCTCCCTCATCCCCCTGGCCATCTCTCCTCGCTCCCTCATCCACCTGGCCATCTCATCTTGCTCTCTCATCCCCCTGGCAATCTCTCCTCGCTCTCTCATCCCCCTGGCCATCTCTCCTCGCTCCCTCATCCCCCTGGCCATCTCTCCTCGCTCTCTCATCCCCCTGGCCATCTCTCCTCGCTCTCTCATCCCCCTGGCCATCTCATATCGCTCTCTCATCGCCCTGGCCATCTCATATCGCTCTCTCATCCCCCTGGCCGCCTCTCCTCGCTCTCTCATCCCCCTGGCCGTCTCTCCTCTCTCATCCCCCTGGCTGTCTCTCCTCGCTCTCCCATCCCCCTGGCTGTCCCACCTCGCTCTCTCCCCTGGCCGTCTCTCCTCTCTCATCCCCCTGGCTGTCTCTCCTCGCTCTCTCATCCCCCTGGCTGTCTCTCCTCGCTCTCTCATCCCCCTGGCTGTCTCTCCTCGCTCTCTCATCCCCCTGGCTGTCTCTCCTCGCTCTCTCATCCCCCTGGCTGTCTCTCCTCGCTCTCTCATCCCCCTGGCTGTCTCTCCTCGCTCTCTCATCCCCCTGGCTGTCTCTCCTCGCTCTCTCATCCCCCTGGCTGTCTCTCCTCGCTCTCTCATCCCCCTGGCTGTCTCTCCTCGCTCTCCCATCCCCCTGGCTGTCCCACCTCGCTCTCTCCCCTGGCCTTCTCTCCACGCTCTCCCCCCTGGCCGTCACGCCTCGCTCTCCCCCCTGGCCATCACGCCTCGCTCTCTTCCCTGGCCCTCTCGTCTCGCTCTCCCCTTGGCAGTCTCGTCTCGCTCTCCCCCCTTGCCGCCTTTCCTCACTCTCTCTCCTGGCTGTCCCTCCTCACTCATCCTCCTGGCTGTCTCTCCTGGCCATCATGCTTGATCAACATTTGATTATACTAAACTCAGTGGTTTTTCTTGTGAAACAAAGCAAAGTCTTAGTCAAGCTGTACTGTATTGCCCAACAAGTGCTGCCATGAATAAAATGATTGTCAAAGAACAATGTAACTGATAAGAGTGCAGCAGAGGCAGAAAGCACAGGACATTATCAGCTCACTAGATTTCTGGAAGGATAACTTAACAAACAGATACAATTAAAACACTTATAAATGGTATATTTAGGACATCATAAGGAAGTAAATTACAGAATCTCATTGTTGGGGTTTGCATATACTTTAAGGGAAAATCTCATGAGAGAGAAAAAAAAGAGAGAAGACAGCGACCTTTGAACCGAACAACTTTGAAAGGAGAATTTACCCCCATCTCCGATCTGCTATTGAATAGCATTGCTGTGACCGTGATTATCTTCAATTCCCCTCCGTCCGATATATTCCTATGAAGATTTCTAGCAGGGCGTGGGGCTTCAGCATGGTAAAATTATTCTGGTGTCACTTGTTGGAAATACACCAGCATATACTGTAAGTATGTCTTTTGAGCACTAGATGGCGCTGTGGTGCAACGTTGGTCTCTGTGCGTGTGCATACTTATCTATGATCTCTAGGTTTCCTGCATCATGCTGTATATATACATGTAATGTCCTTATGAGCAAGTAAAACTTAATTCAGCATTCCTCAAGATCTCAGTGTTTCATCTAAACACATAGCCAACAGGTTTTGGGCCCAGACACTGAACAGAATACTGCAAGTAAAAATGAGCCGCATCCAAGCTGCTGAAAGATGGTGAGCAGTTCAGATATGAAGTTTGCAATTGCAGAGCTCAACAATAGCAACTACCAGCTATGGAAGTTCAATGCTGCTAAGCAAAGACGACTTGTGGCAAGTACTGAGTACAGACAGACCCAGGGATGGGCCCGCGGAGGAATGTGACAAGAAGAACAGGCAAGCAAAAGCAATTATAAGTCTGCTGGTGGAAGATGGCCAGCTCATCCACATTAGAAAAGAGAATACAGCTAAAGGTATGTGGACTGCATTACAGAAACTGGATGAGTGTTCAAACCTAAACATGAAAGTATATTTGCTATGCAAGCTATGTAAGAGGAGGCTAGGAAAAGGCCAGGAAATGTGTGAGTATGTGAATGCTATGCTGGAAATCATAGAGCAGCTACATGCAATTGGAGAGGAGATTAAAGATAGCCATTTGGTGGCATTACTGCTATGCAGCCTTCCAGAGTCATACAGTGCTTTTATTAACACTCTAGAAACCAGACCTGAGCAGGAACTAACACTAAAATATGCCAAAAGGACAATTATAGACATTATACAGAGAGGCTTATCAGAAGATAACCGTACTGCCCTGCCAGATGCTCATGACATGCAAATGATGTATGGAAGCAAAGGCCACACATACCCCACTTCCACAGGCCACCCAAAGAAACAACACCCACCCCATTGGGCCCATACACAGTGACATGAGCGGATCAATGAAAACTCCCACATTAGGCGGGAACAGAAATCTACTGACTTCCATTGATTATTCCAGGAACATAGCAAACTTGTTTAGGAAAGTTTTAGCACCTTTTAAGTCATAACTATAGTCCACATCCCCCACTGCCCCAAGCTGTGTCAGAGAAGAGCAAAGACTCACAATTGAAGGCAATGAGCAGCAGACATCACCCACTGATTGGAGATGAGGGATCCTCCACAGATAGCACGTCCATTATACCGCAGGCTGACCTGCCACGGCCACGCCCCCTGCGCAGCATCTGACCCCCCTACTATGCGACTGAACACCGTCGGAGATCCGCAAACCTGGGAGTTTGGTACAGTGTCATCAGAGAGGATGGAAAACGGCAAAACTGTAAATATAAATAAAACAAATCAATACACACATTCATATAGCTCTGACATGTACCACAGTGCTGTACAGAGAACACTATTCTAATGCCCCCCCACAGTCACACATCATTGTCTTTACACATATCACTGATTCATACATTCGCATGTTTAAAAAAAATGACATATTCTTCACTGATTAATACTTGTCTAAGGAAGCAATGCAAAATATAAAATTGTAATAAAAAGATACAATGTTTTGTTGTTGACTGAAATGGATCTGTAGATTGCAGGTCGGGTGAATGTCCCTTTCACCAGATACATATCAAACCTCATCTACAAATATGGGTGTGGAATCTGAATGTGTGAGCTGCAGCTACATTCACATTTTTTTTCACCAGTGATACAGATTACTTTCTCTTTGGTAAACAGGATAATAACATATATTTATATAGCTGCGTGTCCCTCCCTCCTGGTGAGTAATGCGTGCCTAATGTATATGGAAACGTCCAGCGTGTCTGTTCATGTACATCTCCCTCAACAGACTCGCTGAGCTCACAGATGCTTCATTCAAAAAGTTCACTGTGAAATGCTAAACTCCGCAGTTAAAATCGTAAAAATCCATTCAAGTCCCCGAAACTCTGAATGTATCTTATTTGTGTGTCACTCGGCTTTAGATCCTCCAATCATCTCTGAATTGGCGCTGACACTGTCCTTCCTTCTGGAGGGGAGCTACGTCTGTTCCCCATGGTCCCTGTGTGTGTTGTAAAGTAGTCACCGCTCCAAGCTCGCTCCCGGGATGGACTACAATCTCAATACAAATTAATAAACTAAACATGAGATTGTAGTCCGTCCCGGGAGCGAGCTTGGCTACTTTACAACACACACAGGAACCATGGGGAACAGACGTAGCCCCCCCCCAGA
>NW_017307870.1:331050-340888 GCF_000935625.1 Nanorana parkeri
TATATATATATAGAGAGAGAGATATATAAAGATATATATATAGATATATATATATATTTATTACACACATACACACATACAGTATATACACACACACACACAGCATAGTTGAGGTGCAGCTTAGTCAACAGTCAACCAATGACTCTTTGCGAGCTGAGCCACACATCATCATCATTGGTTGATGGGGCATAGCCGGAGGTTTGGCGGAGGAGCCAAATCATTCAACCATTTTGCAAACTGCAAACAGCCTTGGTTCAGGTCAAATGTGTGGTCAACCTGAACCCCGATGTTCATCCTCCACCACTGACCATGGTGTAGAATTGCAGTAAAATAGGAGAATGTATATCAGATCCAATATAGGTTCATTTGGCTATAGTGGTCTGTGAGTCCATTCAAGTCTATACTCCATCTTTCTAAGCCCCGATGATGGAGGAGGTGTGACCCAAAATGCATTTGCATTTTTTTTAGGTGTTCAAATTATGAACAGTTAAAAGCTTACTGGACTCTGACCTTTTGTTGAGGCCCCTTTTCTGTATATCTCTACTTTGGGTCGCTTCCAGGTACTTATCATGGGAGGTCTGTTTGTTTCAGACCTGCTTCACCAGAGACAGTGAGCTCATACGAAATCCTCCCTGTGTGTAATCATTTGAGAAAGCATTGAAATCTCCGTGCCTGTCAAATGTGTCTTTCTGGGATCCTGTATTTATGGACACAGGCGAATGGATAATTGTCTCCAGCAAACAACGACAGTCAAAGCATTCACTCGGTTAACCTAATTCAGCAAGATTCTAGGAGAACTCCTCCCAAGTGGGAGGGTGGACATGTTTCCTGAATCTGTGCTGCGGAACTTCCTCTCTCACTGCCGGATTCACCGACAAGTTTTCTGCAACCTAAATATAAAAATAACACTATCTCTGCATTGTTTCCATTAGAAAGATATCGAGAAGCTATTCTGAATCTGGAATTTGAAGTGATCACATTTACTGACTGACTGATACTCATGGAAGCTGGTTATGGACTTACCGGACATAAGCAGAAGGCAGGTGATGGTCTTCATAGCTGCTTTAATTTCGTAACTGTCCTCTATATGCTGGATGGGGATATGGTGAAGAATTGGATGAGGATGCAGCAAGCTCTCCTTTTTTTAGTTAGAAATTAGAAGAGGACAGAGTGAGCACTTTAGATGGTGATGAGTTGGGCAGGATGGAACAAGTTCCCTGTATGATGAGGGGTGGGTAGAGGTTGGAATAGGCTATCTATATGATGAGCAGCTGGATAAGGATCTCTATGTGGTGAGGAGTTGGAGATCGGAGCAAACTCTCTATAGGGTTAGGGAAAGGAGGAAGGTGGAGTGCTCACAGTATATAGAGGAGCTGTAGAAGGATGGAGTGGCACCTGTTTATGGCCAGGATCTGGTTGAGGATTAATTGGGCCCTGCTTATGGTGAGGAGCTGGATGATGATGGACTGAGCTCTTTTTGCGGTGAGGAGTTTGATGAGGATGAAGCCAGATCTCTATGGTGAGCAGTTGGATGAGAATGGAGCCAGATCTCTATGGTGAGTTGTTGGATGACGATGAAGCCAGATCTCATTGGTAAGGAGTTGGATGAGAATGAAGCCAGATCTCTATGATGAGGAGTTGGATGAGGATGGAGCCAGCTCTCTATGGTGCAGAGTTGGATGAGGATGAAGCCAGATCTGTATGGTTAGGAGAAGGATAAGGATTGTGCCAGCTCTCTATAGTCAGGCACTGGAAAAGGATGAAGCCACCTCTCTATGGTAAGGTGCCAGGTGAGGATGGAGTCAACCCTCTATGATGAAGATGAAGCTCAGTCTGTTTTTGGTTCCTCTGTCTTAGCACTTTTGGAGGATTTCTGACACACTGACCCAGTAGACTGTGGGATTGGCTTCCTGTTTTGGGAATGTGGATGGACAGGTTCCAGAGCTCCAAGGGATAGATGTTTCCTCTACTTCATCATCCGTCTTATATAAGAGATTTACAAACAATGAGTCGGCACGTGGGACATGGAAAGAGGAAAAAATTGCAACCTGTCATAAATAGAGAGACACCCGCTATTGTTTTTAATATCCCTTCCAAGAAGTTAATCAATCACAAAGGATATGACTGGGTATTAAGCAATTAATGTTCTTCTTTCCAGTCTGGTGATGGAAACCTAGAACGGAAAAAAATATATATATACCTACCTTGTGTAATTTACATACATGATGCTCGTTTGATAAGGTTCCCGGTTTGCCTTTCTCTTTGCTTTATTTGCTTGACTTTACTGGCACTTAGACCTATGTGTGTTTCAAAGGAAAAATAAAATGATCAGATGCCCCTCTCCCTCTAATAACTGCAAGTCTAAAAAGTAAATCTGGTCAAATCTGTGTATAAATGAACACCTTCAACAAGCAAGAAAAAAGTCAAGTGCACTTACTATACATAAAGCAATATTTCTAGACTTCCAAGACCTCTAGCAATCACGGGGTTCTCTCTACCATCTTACAAACCATAACATTGCAGCTTTGGGCCCTTTTGGACCCCAGAAATGAACAAACACATATACACTGAGTGGCCAGATTATTATGACCACCCTATCAGTACTTCGTTGGGCCGCCTGGTGACTCCACGAGATGGTGAAAGGTGATGCAAGGAATCTGACACGGCACTGTTGCCCTTCTGTTGTCTTGTACCAGTCTTGCCCCTCCCCCGTTCTGCCCTAACATTGACTAGTCGCTGACGGCCACAATTCGCACGTTCAGACCCAGATTTTCGGCTGACAGTCCGGTCTTTAAACACTTTAACAGCAGCTGCTCTTGAACATTTAACAAATTCTGCTGTTTTGCTGATACTCGCTCCATGGCTCCGAGCGCCAACAATCATCCCACGTTCAAAGGCTGTTAAATCGCGTTGTTTCCCCGTATCTTCAGAAACAAATCACTTCTACTGTCGTGGTAACCAACCTGCTTCCCTATTTATAATGGTCTGGCCCTCTAGCAACTTCACCGCCAAATCATAGCTAATTTGCCTACAAACGTCAGGTGGTCATAATAATCCGGCCACTCAGTGTATCTGCATCCTATGAGCAATACCAACAAATATCTAGGCTGAGCCAATAAACAGTAGCAGAGCACGATAAGCCGACAACAACCAACCAAATTTTTTTTTTTCCCATTCAAGATGGATTCCAGCTGGTCTCTCTAGTCAAGGGATAGTCTGCCTTAGAAAAACACATGATAACAGCATTGGTGTGTTTATATACATTTATAAAAGCTGTGTTTCATCAGTCGTGAAGGATTAACACTATCTGATCTTATGCGATAAGCTGGCCTTTTTCCCACGCAGGATTTTGTGGAACCCAATGGTCCTCCAGAGATTGCTAGGGGTTCCTTAAACAATGAGCAATTTCTGATTTTTAGGTTAGCATCCCTCAACAATGTTCTTTCTAGCTATTTATAAGGTTGGCATTCTTCCCACTGATCACCAATGTAATAGCAATAGATGAATGGGGCCCTTCTTCCACTATCCACCGGTGTAAGGAGACCATTCTCCTCACTGACCTCCAATATAAGGGGCATTTTCTCCACTTACCACAAATCTAAGTAGCATTCTTCCCAGTGAAAACCAATGTAAGAAGCATTCTTTCCACTGGGGTCCTTCTTCCACTAACCACGAGTATAAGGAGGCCTTTCTCTCATTGGCCATCACTGTTTGGGGAATTGTTCCTCCTGATAACCAATGCAAAGGACATTCTCTCCGCTAGACACCAATGTAATGGAATACTTCCCACTGGCCACCAGAGTAATGTGGCCCTTCTCCTACTGACCACCAGTGTTAGAAGGTCCTTCTTTTAATGACCACCAATCTATGTGAGACTGTTTCCGCTGTACATCCGCTGTAAGGGAGCATTTCACTTACCAACAATGCAAGGGGAAAATTCACTGATCACCAATATAAGAGGGACATGTCTCAACTGACTATCATCATAAACAGAACACCAATGTGCGGGGACACTCCAATGTTAATTTTTATCATTGGCAGCGATTATAATTTGTTTCCTTATTACTGAAAATAATTTTGTCACATAAAGAACCCCTGGGTGTCAAATACTGCAATTCAAGCACCGTACTTTTGTTATTTATTCTTATATCTCCTCAACTTACCGTTCACACAAATGTGGCTTGAGTTGTAGATACAGTTATTATTAGCTGAGACTTCAAAATTATTTCAATGGTTCCTTCAAGTTAAATAGGTTGAGAAAGGCTGCCATAAATGATAACCTCCCACCCCATTCAACAGTGAAGAGAACCAGCCACAAATGTCCATTCACACTCTCTTTCAAGAGAACAGGCCTTCCTCTACCGGTCATTGTATCCTATATTCTGTCCAGTACTCATCTGAGCCACACTCCCCACGCAGGCAGTATGTATACCAGTGAAGTAGAAGTAGAGGTGTGTGCCATGGAAGTTCTACAAGGTCATAGGTCTCCATGTAAAGACAACTACTCTCATAAAACGGGTGATGAGCAGTCATAGTACTCCACGTCAGTACTGTGATTATAGTGTGTGAGAAAGATGACAAGGCAGAATGCTTAAGTAGAACACACGAGATCTGCTGCATTAGGGTTACCCACCTAAAAACACAGAGCACAGACATTACATTTCATCTTCTCCATGTGAGGATCTGCAGAACATCGCTCTGTCCCCAGCTAACCTTTAACAGGTGTGCGGATATATGTCTATTGTTTTCTGTGCTCTGCTCCTTCCTCTATCCAACTCTCCTCTCCTGAAATACTCTGCTCTGCTGGAGGACTCTGCTCCTTCCTCTATCCAACTCTCCTCTCCTGAAATACTCTGCTCTGCTGGAGGACTCTGCTCCTTCCTCTATAACTCTCCTGAAATACTCTGCTCTGCTGGAGGACTCTGCTCCTTCCTCTATAACTCTCCTCTCCTGAAATACTCTGCTCTGCTGGAGGACTCTGCTCCTTCCTCTATAACTCTCCTCTCCTGAAATACTCTGCTCTGCTGGAGGACTCTGCTCCTTTATCTATCTAGGTCCCTTCTCCTGAAATAATCTATACAGCTCCTTCCTCCAACTCTTCTCTCCCGCAATACTTTGCACCTTCCTCTAACTATTCTGCTCTGCTGGAGGACTTTTCTTTCCTCTATCTAACTCTCCTCTCCTGAAATATTCTGCTCTGCTAGAGGACTCTTCTCCTTCCTGTATCTAATTCTCCTCTCCCCAAATACACCATGCGGTTTTTTTGCATGCCATACTAAACACAATGGGGGGAGATTTATCAAAACTGGAGCAGACAAAATCTGGAGCAGCTGTGTGTGGCAACCAATCAGCATCTCTCTTCAGTTTGTTCAGTTAAGATTCAAAAATGAAAGAGAGAAGCTGATTGGTTGCCGTGCACATCTTCTCCAAATTTTGTCTGCTCCAGTTTCGATAAATTCCCTTCAATGTTTATCTGAAGCACATACATAACATATTATAACAATCTGCACACAAAGACAAGCTCCAACCATGACACAGGATTAGAGGAGGGGCCTGCGCTAATGAATTTCTATTCTGACATTTTACAAATCTTCCCCAGGCAGGTAATAACCTGCAGAGCTCTGAATAAACATATACAACATTGTTGTATATGTCCCACGTGCGCTCAGCACCCCTTCGCGTAGATTCTACGGCCTAGAACAATGGAGCACATGGATCTCGTCTCCTATGTAATTATGTCTGACTTTATTTCAGTGAGCATTTTAATAAATTTCTTAAGAGCTAGATTTAATTGTTCCATTGTCCTGAGCTCTTTAAATTGGCAGATCAAAGAACAATTAAAACATGAAACAATAGGACTATGGGCACATCTCCTGCAGATACCGTGACTAACATTGGAATCGCATGGTCACGAGACCGTGCTGAGATTCGGGCTTCTCTCCCTCATTTCCAAAAAAGACACAAAAAAAACATGGGACACACATCTCATTACCACTTCACCCAACACGTGGAAATACCGGTCATACAGCTGCAAACAGTACCATGCAAATGGGAACAATACGATGCAAATGGGATCTCATGGGTAGAGAATTGGTAGAGTCAGCCACAGTAACGCACGTCAAGCGATTTTAACGATGAAGTTTAAACAACTGCCTGCTTTTTTCTCCTTCATCATGATAATGACAATTCTTAGCTTTGACTCTGCAGGAGGTATGTAGGGCCTCTGCAGAGAGACCACTGCTTTCATATAGAGAACAAGGGTTCTTCTCTGCAGAGAAGGATAGAAAACTCCAAATGGAAAAAAAAAAATTGTTTGGGTTACAATAACTTTAATGGAAACCTGACTTTTAAAAAAAAAATGCTGATTGTGACTAATGGTGAGAGAACTGGCCTGGGTGTGGTTTGCTTGGACATTACCAAACCCAGCCAGAAACCTGGGTTTGGCGAGCATCCAAGTAAAAGCCAACCCATGGCTGCTGGTGTCCTAGCTACCATTGCTGTTGTGTGGCTCAGCCACCAGTCTGCCATGACTCAGTTCACAGCCTCATAGATTGTCGTGGTGTGCCCACCTGTGTCTTAGTAACCAAAAACCCTGTGCGGGTTAGCCACCATTCTACCATTGAAGTGGTACACAGCACCATCGGTTGCTAGGACAAAGATGGAGGTTTTATGGTTGGAGGAACTGGCTAAATTATTCGCCCATTCAGCATACTGAGAACAGCTTGTGTTCGGGTCAACCAGGACCTGAAGCTAATCCTTAATAATGACTAGATCACACTGGCTTACCCACATCAAAACATGCCCCTCCTCCTACCCAGTCTGTTATTTTGGACCAAACGGTAGTAACCCTAGGACCAGCGGTTAGCTGTGGTCATTTCTGTACCCTGCTCTGGCCACTATACATGTACAAGCTCCATTCATCCCAGCTCAGGAAGGGGGGGCCACATTAGCATTTTCACCTTTGGGTACCAGAGGACCTTGTCCAGACATTGAGCTTTGATCTTTGTAGCTCACATTGCTTGTTAAGTCACCTTAATGAAGTTTAATCAGTTCATTTTTAGTTCATATTTCTAATTCCGGGAAACAGGCAGGGTGGGATTCCACCTTGAATAATGCTCGGCCATACGTACATAAGGTCCATTGAACATTGGGGAGCTTTGGGAGAAAAAAGTGACCAATTTTTGCAAACAAATCCGAAGCTGTAAGAGGAAGATGTGGAGACATATATGGGAAACCATTGTTTGTACAGCGTTGAACAAACCATGCAAAGTTGTTTTCCTGAGTTTGTAAATTTGCAGATATATATGTTAAAAAAATTAGGAAAACACTCAACCTGATAACTGCAGATCTGACACATTCTTCTACTGAACAAAACTGCTGAAGAGACGTTTATTAAATGGACAGCAATGATGGAAACAAAGCTGCACCACACCAGCTGAAGGCATTGCTTGCTCTATAGATCCGTAGAACAGCAGTCATGAAAATGCAGCAGAAAGTAAAAATGACGAAAGTACTATCAATGATTGAAGCCATATCAATACCCCAAAACATGTGCTGGCAGAAATAAAAAAGTTAAATAAATCGGGGTGTAAAAGGCATTGATCCAGATCGCATTACCATGTGTGCTTTATATGTTGCCCCAAGTTTTACCTGTCAGTGGCTGCAGAGAGATGGTGGACAATTTCACCCGCACTTCATATGTATTAGAATGCTGCACTCGCCTATTGATCCTGCATTCAACCCTGTTCACAAGGCAGGGGGAGGGACTTTCCTTCCCCACCTCACCCAATTAACCCTTTATCTATCTTTAGTTCCCCTTATACCAGCACTACAGTCCGGGAGTTAAGGTGCCCATACACTGCTCGATTCTCGTACGAGAATCGCGGGAAATCCCACGATCGTACGAGAATCGAGCAGTGTGAACGGAGACGTGCGACCGTTTCTACTGTACGGTCGCACGTCTTCCGTCGAACCAGCATGTTCGAAAACCAGCCGGGAATCGTACGATTCTCGGCTGGTTAGAACGGTGCTCGGAAGACAAATGCTGAATGGGCCGGTGTGCGCACGCGCACACTGCCTGTTCAGCATTGCGGCCATCGGAAGCCCGCCCCTCAGGGGGGCGGGCTTGCGATGATCAAGAGTGCGATCTGCCTGTCCAAGATTTTTTTAATCCCTGTACAACCCCTGTACAACCCCTGCTTTTTAATCCCTGTACAACCATCGCAAGACTAAGGTCTTGCGATGGTTGTAGAGTGTATGGCCACCTTAAGCTGTCTGGCCTAAATTGAATGACCTCTTCATCCAATTCCTTCATTAGTTTAGGATACAATGGCAAGGGGTTAGGACTCCTGTCAGATTTTGCTGTCTGCGTCCCCAAGATTTATATTTGTCCTGGTCACCATTGTTACTGCTATTGCAAGTGATGCGATTATCCAAAATGTTTAGATGTTACCAGAACAGGAACAGAGAGGAAATCTTCCAATAGGGACAATTGTCGCAGTGACAACAGTCTAACAGTCCCTTGCTGTTGGATCTACACGTTATGAAGAGAAAGTAATATACCCAAATTACCCAATGAGACAAAGATGGCAAAAAAAAATTGAGGTTTTAGCCATTATTCCAAAATAAAAAACAAAAGGTTTGATTTGGATAATCCAAAAAGGAAGTTTAGATGGGTGCCATTGATAGCAAGATTGTATGTCAGTGTTTTGTGCAATCTACTCTTGCTTCTGTGGCTTAATTTACTGGACATCCAGCTGGACCTGGATATTAGGACTATGACTAACATTAGGCATTGAATTTCAATTGTCCTAGCCAGCTCTGTGTGTTTGTATACTACATCACTAGTTAGAAGCAAACTGCTAGAAGCCTACGTACCCCATGCCAGACAAGATTTCCTTACTCTGCCTTCTCTGTAACCAACAAGCTATTGTCTGCTCCAGGCATCATCTTTCTCCCAACCCAGCCATGCTCTAATACTGCTGCCTCTTCTTGTCTCCTCCCAGCCACAATCTGCTCCCCCCCACCACCTCTCTCCCAGTCCAGTCATGATCTGCTCCCACTACTTCCTCTTTCTTCCATACTGGGATCTGGTCCTGCTATCTCCTGCCTCCCCCCACCCAGCTATGACCTGCCCCCCACCACCACCACCACCTCCTCTGCCTCACTCGACAATGAATTGCTCCTAATTCTTCTACTCATGTGACCATTCACCCATGATTTTTTCCCTCTGCCTCCTCTCTCCCCACCCAGTCATGTTCTCTCACCCCTGCTTCCATCTTCCCCACCAAGCCATGAAATGCTTCCATTATCCATCCTTTCAAGCCACTCACCCAGCCATGATCTGTCCTCACTGATTTATTTATCCCCATCCAACCATGATCTGTTGTCTCCTCTCTCTCCACTAGCAGATGATGTGCTTCTGTAGCGGGAAACAGCTTCTGGAAACCAGCAATGGACTCCGGACACAGACTTCAGGAATACAAATCTTCTTTATTCTCTGCGCAGATCTAGACCCAGGGGACTACTGTCTCCAAAACCTGAGTGGCCCTTTAAGGGCGGTCACTACTTTTTTATAACAACAATTACCGTATATACTCGAGTATAAGCCGTCCCGAATATAAGCCGAGGTACCTAATTTTACCCAAAAAAACTGGGAAAAAGTATTGACCCGAATATAAGCCGAGGGTGGGAAATGAGGCAGCTACTGGTAGATAGATACCAATAAAATTACATGAATATTTATTTAAAAGAAAAATAACCTAGCTCTGTAAGTGGAAAAGGGGGTACAGGGCTACATATCATGTACTACGGATCATTTAACCCATTCATATTAGCA
>NW_017307870.1:340987-354131 GCF_000935625.1 Nanorana parkeri
ACGTCACATTACATATTTCTAATACACATATTTCCTTTACAGCTCTAAGCCAATCAACAAGCAGCATTTGCAATTTTACCATTTATGGTTTATGTATCCTGTCACATCCTTTTGTCATTAACTCATGATCGATTACTAATAGTCACAAGATACTATCATCAGCATTTTTTAGTTGCAGAAATACATTCTAGGACAAAAGTCAGACGGCCTTTTACACAGTGATGCTCTCTTTTGCATGTGTGGTTAAAATGCAAGAAGAAGCGAGTGGGCCTCCTTATATGTGAATACCATAAAACATGAATTATTTAAATACATTTAGCCATCTTATCTATCTGCCGCCACACTTCCTCTGTCTTGTTTTTCCACCCACCCAGCCATAATCTTTTCCCACTATCTCCTCCCTCCCCTCCCATCCATTATGTGCTCCCCTGACTCATCTCTCCATCATGATCTGCTACCTCTGTCTCCACTCTTGCTGCCCAGCCAAGTTTTTTTCCCCCTGCCTCCTGTCTGACCTATGCATGATCTGCTTCCACTACCTCCCTGCTCTGCATCCCAGTCATTATATGTTTTCACTTTCTCCTTTCTCTCCACTCAGCCATGATCTTCTCTCTCCGTTTCCTCTCTCCCCACTTAGCCATAATCTGCCCAATTCCTCCTCTCTTTCCCCACTCAGCAATGATCTGCTTTCCCTGTCTTCCCTTTCTCCACATATGATCTACTCCCACTATCTCCTCTCTGCTGCCAACCCCCTATCCCCTTCCCCACCCGGTCATCTTCTCCAACCACCCTCCTCTATCAACTTTTCTCTTTCTGATCTGCTTTTTATTTAATTATGGTTGCAAAAATCCATGCAATCTATATCATTCAATTGCGACCGAACAAAACTGGAGTTTCAAGTTAAATCTTTTGGTGATGTAATTATTCTTCTTTCCCATGGCACCCGGTGATACATGATTCTACATGATTGAAGTTCGGTCTGTGTGCTGCTCTGGACGGATAGGGGGCATCTGATGGTTTGATTGGCAGACTGTGCTGTTTAAAAACAGTGAGTGAAAAATCTTGGTTCGTCAGGTCCTTTAAAACACCTTTCATGGCTGGAGATAATGATCATAATGGGAGTGTTAAGGTGCCCATACACTGCACGATTATCGTACGATAATCGTATGCGATCGGTTTTTCGTACGATAATCGAGCAGTGTGAACGGAGACTTGCGACCGTTTCTACTGTACGGTCGCATGTCTTCTGTCGAACCAGCATGTTCGAAAACCAGCCGGGAACGTACGATTCTCGGCTGGTTAGAACGGTGCTTGGAAGACAAATGCCGAACGGGCCGGTGTGCGCACGCAGGGGGGCGGGCTTGCGATGATCGAGAGTGCGATCTGCCTGTCCAAGATAGGCAGATCGTACGTTTTTTTAATCCCTGTACAACCATCGCAAGACTAAAGTCTTGCGATGGTTGTAGAGTGTATGGCCACCTTAAGATGTAGATTTCAACACACCTGTAGCATGTACTGCGCCACAAACCTGTTTAATTAAAGTTTTCACAGGAGCCATCAATGAGGATTTTTGTGCTGCAGTCTTGTGACCATCCAAGACACAGATCACAAACTGCTGATGAAGCTTATCTGACCCACTCTCAATCCCCATCCATTCATAGCCAACTGTGCCAAATAAAAAAACACACAATAAAAGAGAACTCTGATTTTGAATGTTGCTTGTTGTGCCTTGTGTCATTCAAAGATCGAATGTATATTGAAAGGAAGTTACTTTTTAATTGCAGTGAATTAGTCAGCTGGAGTCCTGAGTAGTGGCCTCTGTGGTGACTGAATATGAGGAAGCCATGGCTGAAGTGGAAGGCTGGAACACCCCCTTAATTTCTTCCTCGAGCTGTTTCTGTTCTTTTTTGACACCTGATAGACAGATTTATATCTCTTGCTGTTGGAGTTTTACGAGGGCGTCTATTACATTGTGTAATCAATAAAATGTACAGTGTTATTTATTTAGAACATCTTAATTGTACAGGCAATGCACCAGCATTAGAGCCAGCGGTAATGGCTCATATGTATTGCTCAATTAATGAATGTGCACCTATAAATCAATCATAAACTGAGAAGATGAACTTTTCTCAGAAATAAAAGGTCACTATTTAGTCAAGTTAAATACTCATTAAAATACTTACATTCTGTGTTTTAAATTACACTGAGTGGCCAGATTATTATGACCACCCCATCAGTACTTCGTTGGGCCACGTGATGACTCCACGAGATGACTTCGTTGGGCCGCCTCGTGACTCCAAAAGATGATGAAAGGTGATGCGAGGAATCTGACACAGCTGGTTTAAAAACTAAAATCTGTCATCACATTCTTATAATACCCTTGCACAGCAAGACCCAAATTGGAGGAGGGAGATGCACCAGCCCCCGGCCAGGTTCTACTGCACTGCACACAGAGCTGCCCCAGGGAGCTTGCCAACTGAAGAAGAATACATAGCAACGTGAGCAGAGTGCTGCTGCTTCCTTTCTGTTCAATCAACAGGCATTGCCTCGGGACCAAGTTGCATTCAATAACTGCAGTCACTGATGTCACTGATCTCGCTGTACCTGGAAATGGGTAAAAACCAACCTCCAGATTGAACAGATCCACCACCAGTAGCCAGGAGACAAAATCCAAAATAAAGGTGGAATCTTCTAATGGGGACAATTTAGAATGAGATTTATTTTGGCTAAAAGACACTAAACTCCGAAGTTAAATCTTAAAAATACATTCAAATCCTTTAACTATGAACAACAATGTATCTTATTTGTGTGTCACTCGGCTGTAGATCCTCCAATCATCTCTGACACTGTCCTTCCTTCTGGAGGGGGGCTACGTCTGTTCCCCATGTCCCCTGTGTGTGTTGCAAAGTAGTCACCGCTCAAAGCTCCCCCCCCCCCCCCGGGATGGACTACAATCTCAATACAAATCAGTAAACTTAACCTGAGATTGTAGTCCATCCCGCGAGAGAGCTTGGAGCGGTGACTACTTTATAACACACACAGGGACCATGAATATCTATTTTTGTTGGTGCAGCTGATGGTCGTTGTTGCCTTTCAGGGGGACTCAGGAGGACCTCTGGTGTGTACGTTCAAGGGATTCTGGTACCAGGTTGGAATTGTATGACTTGCATGACCCCTTTCTCAAGGTGACAGACAAATAATACAAAAACCAGTAAAATCACTATGACAGTAAATAAGGAAAAAGAACTCTAACGGAGCCCCAGATATCAGTAAAAACCTGACATGGGATCTAATTCTCTCCCAATGAATCCAAAACTAGAAATATTATTTTGGCTTGACTTGCACTTTAAGCAAGACACACAGAATAATGTGGGAAACAATTTAATCAGTTCTCAAAGGATTGGAGTGGGACTCTGCTCAGTATAACTCCCCTTTGCCAACATGGGAAGGTAAACTTAAAGGAGGGGGCACAGATGTTCTGGTAAAAATGTATAGGGGGAGAGACCTGGACACAGCTGGTTGCTGGGAGGCCTCTGCCTCATTTGTGGCTGGTCAAATTGGTCAGAAGACGAAGATGGACAATTCAACAGCTGGCTAGTAATTTTCAAAACATGGGTCCACTTTGAGGAAGTCAGAAATGATTTTTTTCTTGTCAGAACCTTGTCTACAGTCTTCATGCAATTTATATTCTGGTCCCCCAAAATGTGTGGGTGGATCATTTTTGGACCCAAAGGAATGGAGCCTGAACAGTAAATATTTCAACAAAAGATCTATTACTACATGGCAGATTTAATTATCCTCATGCGGAAAAGCTGGCAGTCTGGAGGTTGAAAGGTCAAAGCAGTCAGTTGTCTTTACACTACTGTAACTCAGTCCAGAAAATCATCTACTAATCTAACTTATTCTATAGCATGGGACATCTTTGTCACTTTTTCTGCTCCGATGTCCCTTGTGTCTCTGAAGTCTTCATAATTGTCATTAAGTATGATAGTCCTCAGCTATAGCTCGCGGTATACTGAGCTTAGGGTGACGGGAGGACACTAGTTTGTGTCCTCCCGTTACCCTAAGGAGAACTATGGGGAAAAGCCTTAACCCCATAGTTCTCTTTTAAGGGAATCCAGTTAGTTCTCCTTTAAGGGAATCCAGTTACAGCAAACTGGGAGAGACAGAAAGTGACAATTGCTACAACTTGATACTTTCCATACAGCACAAGTGTGTTATTATGGTCTCCATGATACTATAGTATCAAAGTCATTGTATTTGTGGAAAATAATTGATACTTGGCACAAACAGTTGGGCTTGAGGTGGAGAACGTGGTGTACTTTGTTATAATAGTCTTAATTTGTATTAATTGTGCATTTACCTGTTCCTTGTAACATGATGTTGTTCCACACACACTAGTGAAACTCTGATTTGGATTCTGCTATTTGCCTCAGAGCTGGGAATGCCGGCTACCACCTACATGACAATGCCAGCCGATCACGTACCACAGCATTGCATTGTGACCAGTGAAGGGCAGTGTGATTATTTGCCCAAAAGCCAGAACATTGAGAATTTATATATACAGATTGAAAAAAAGGCTTTTTTTAAGCTTGCCCAGTCACAGGGTTAATTTTTTGTAACATTTTCCAAACTTCAAATGTGTGGCTAAGTTATTTACACCGGCAATAAAGTAATAAAAAACAAACGTGTGTGTATTTTTAGAGCTTTAGTCTACCATTTGTTTCCTGATTTTGTTTTTTTATTTTACACTAATTTCACATTATGGCAATATGGCTTGTTTCAGGTCAGTGTCTAAAAGTTTTGATGCCAGAGGCAGCCGGGAATATAGCGCTATAGGAAGAGGGACAGCAATGGAAGCCTGAGGGAGGAGAGGGGAAGGGAGGAAAGGAGAGGGGAGGAAAGGAGAGGGGAGGAAAGGAGAGGGGAGGAAAGGAGAGAAGGGAGGAGAGGAGATGAGAAAAGAGGAGAGGAATGGAGAGGAGTGGGGAGTAGAAGAGTGGAGTGGAAACGAAAGGGGAAAAGCAGAGACGAGAGAATAGAAGAAGAGAGGAGAGAAAAGAGCAGGAGGGGAGGAGAAGAGAAGAGAAGAGATGAGGGAAGACGAGAGGTGAGGAAAAGAGAGTGGAGCGGAAGAGAGTAGTGGAAGGAGAGGGGAGGGGAGGAATGGAGAGGAGTGGGGAGTAGAAGAGTGGAGTGGAAAAGAAAAGGGGGAAGAAGAGACGAGAGAAAAGACCAGGAGGGGAGGAGAAGAAATGAGGCAAGATGAGAGGTGAGGAAAAGAGAGTGGAGCGGAAGAGGGGAGTGGAAGGAGAGGGGAGGAATGGAGAGGAGTGGGGAGAAGAACAGTGGAGAGGAAACTAAAGGGAAGGGGAGGGTATTCACATTGCTTTGTTTATCCCGAGTGTCCCCCATCCTCTGGAACTCATTACCCCCATTCTGTCCGCCTAATGCCTATCTCCTACGCTGACCACCTTTAGGCAATCCTTAAAAACTCATCTCTTCAGGGAAGCCGATCTCATCTCAACATAACTGCCTTTTACTGCCTCCAATAACTCAATATAAACAATTATTACCTTTTGTATCACTTGCCCCCCCTACTAGATTGTAAGCTCTCCCAACCCTATTGTTCTGAAACTGTATTGTGTTGTAAATTGTATTGTAACTGTACTGTCACCTCCATTTTTAAAGCGCTGAGCAAATTGTTGGTGCTACATAAATCCTGTATAAATACTAATAATTAAGAGAACTGATGAGATTGTGTTGATGTTGACACTAGAAAACTATGTCACACAGCGTTGGTGCCTGAACATGTTGTGCAGTCCTAGCTTTAGATCGTAACTCATTAGGATGATTTCATTGCTTATGGAATTCAGAGAGCAAGCTTGAAAACATATTGAGCAATGTGAAATTGCTGATTTTGTTGAAAAATCGACTCTGCTAAATCAATGCTCAGTGCGTGCCAAGCTTCATTCCAATTCCGTGTAGACTTCTACCGTGTTTCCCCGAAAGTAAGACCTACCCCGGAAGTAAGACCTAGCACTATTTTTCAAGATTCTTGTAATATAAGACCTACCCCGAAAGTAAGACCTAGTTTGGTGGTAGCATGTACTTTACTGCGCTGTCCACTGTCTGATGTCCCCACTGCTGCACCGCTGGTATCGCTGTCCCTGATGGCAAAGGATACAGGCGCTGTAGAAAGCAAGCAGAAAGCGGCGGCGGAGGGAGCAGAGCCGCATTGGCCACTACTTCGTCTATAGCGCCGGTTACTGTGACAGGCGGAGTGATACCAGATGCACTCCGCCTGTGAGAGAACGCAATCTGCTTTACTGACCAGTAGACATGTGCGATTCGTTTCGTTCCAAATTGAAATTCGGACGAATTTTCGGAAATTCGGACATTCGGATGCAAACGAACGAACGAAACGAATAAGAACCGAGCACGAAACGAACGTTCGAACTACCGCTACCGAATTTCGTCCGAATCCGAATTCCGAATCCGAACTTTCACACCCGTATCCCGAAAAACGAAATAACACAAATCCGAATTTAAAACGAAACGAAACTAAACAAATTTTTTGGCAGTGCACATGTCTACTGACCAGTAGGAAAAGAAATAGAGCAACAGTAATATTCTAATTCTTACCATACCATTAAAGGAGAACTATAGGGTTAAGGCTTTTCCCCATAGTTCTCCTAAGGGTAACGGGAGGACACAAACTAGCGTCCTCCCGTCACCCTAGGCTCAGTATACAGCGAGCTACAACTCCCTGTATACTGAGACGTCGGAGCTGAAGCGGATCCCGCCAATTGTGCCGGGATCCGCCCAGCTGCGTGAGTGATAGCTGGCTCTGCCTATCTAGAGGCAGAGCCAGCTGTACCCGCCCCCTCCCCCATCCGTTCCGCCAGTCAGCGCTGGAGGATCGGAGCGGGGAGGGGGGAATCCAGCCCCTCCCCTGTCACGGCAGAGAGCCGTGACAGGATCGAGAAGCGAGCGAGCGCCGGTATGTGTTCGCTCACCTCCCCATCTACTGAGCCGACCTGTGACAGTCTCATTGTCACACGTCGGCTGGAACAATGAGGAGGAGTGATTTTCACCCCCTCATAGTTCTCCTTTAAGGTCAGTAAATAAAACATTGGGCATTCTAAAGTAAAAAAAAAAATAAGACATCCCCCGAAAATAAGACCTAGTGTGTTTTTTGGGGGCAAAAAAATATAAGGCAGTGTCTTATTTTCGGGGAAACGGTAATCTGTGGAAATTACGGCTATAGATGTACACAGCCAGCAACCTACATCTGGAATGTTCCCAGTTACATGTTTTCTTTTCTGAGACAGACGTTTACATATTTACATAGGTTAGGATAAAAACACACGCGTGTTCATCCAGTTCAAACGCAAAACAAACACACACATGGTATCCTCCGAAGTCTAAACACACGTTGAAATGCAAACATTTCCAGCCAGCTCTTTTTACAACATTGTTCTGTGTCGGCTGAAAGCAGCTCCCGAGGAAAACTCTGTCACATTTTTACAAATAACTTTCTCCATATGTAGAGGACGAACCTCTATTCCTCACACAACGCCCTCGTGTTTGTTCCAGTGACGTTAAAGGAGAACTATGAGGGGGGAGGGGTGCTTTTCACTCACCTCATAGTTTTAGCCGACCTGTGACAATGAGACTGTCACAGGTCGGCTCAGCAGATCGGGAAAGTGAGCGAACACAGGGAGGACGCTAGTTTGTGTCCTCCCGTTACCCTAAGAAGAACTATGGGGAAAAGCCCTGACAAAAGTTTTTATTCTGGAGATGAACTTTACAGTAGGATTTAATTCTCAAACTTTCCAGATAAAACAAAAGATACATCGACCAGTAAATTATGTCTGCCCAAGCACTTACAGTCATCATATTTCCAAACTGCTCCAACTCTCTCAGCTCAGCTTCCCTGAACTTCCTGACAAGGTACAGAGCAGACTTTAGCAGCTGTCCATCTACTAGCTTGCAGAAGAGAGGAAGGAGGAGTAGGGAGCTGAGGAGCGTTGTCAGGATCCAGATCTGAACCCAGGGCCTCTGCTGTGTCTGGTGGTGGCTCTCTACCTTCTGAGCCACTCTGAAACCTTGGACAGCTCCTTGCCTGATCTCCTGTGTAATCCTCAGGTAAACCTAGTTTCTGCTAAACTCTTTGCTCCTCCCTTGAACCTCCTATGTTAGCCACGCCTCTGCACTTCCTGTTTGCCAGATTATTGTGCTCCTGCCATTATCTTGCTTCTTGTTCCCTCTGTGCTACAATCCGCTCATACTGCTACCCGTCTACCAACCTTTGGCTGCTGATTCACCGACTACTCTCATCGTCTTCCACTTCATACCTGATACCTTTGGCTACTGACCTCGGCTTCATCTCTGACTACGCTTCTGCCTGCTCCTCCAATACTACCGTCTGCTTGTGTACCGAAATCGGCTTGCTTTACCACGAATTTGCCTGCTGTTTCAGCTACTGGACTCCGAGCCTGATCCCAGATCGTGACAATGTGTCTTGCCTTGCTGTGTCTGGGTATGTGTGGAGACATACACACCTCACTAGCAGACACAAGGGTCACTGCATAGAACCCTGCAAGGAAAGGTGCTGCTCTAAAACAGGAAATCAGGGCCAGTGCTCAGGGGACCCGCTGATTCTACAGGAAACTAAAGCTTCAAGAAACATCTATTATGAGTGATTGTATCAGCTTTTGAGATAACTTAAAAGTCTTTTGACTTTAATATGACTTTCAAAACCTTTGTAACATTTTAAGAAAACATTATTCCAAACATACTGAAAATTTTATTTTACACTTTAATTGAGCAGAAGCTGCCGATCCACCCATAACATTTTGTTGTGCGTGTGTTTTTGGTGGTCAGTGTGGACAGGGGTACTAATGGCTGAGCATCAAGACAGCACAGGCTCCTATCAGGTGGACATTTACTTTGACCATTCAGGGGTCAGTCAGGCTCTGGTTGGTTGCACAGTGTTGTCAGTCTAACATTGTAAAACATACTTGCACAGACAAGAGGTGGTGTCCCAGATAGCAAGCAACTGAGCTGCAAGTTTGAAAATGACTTGCTAAACTCTTGCAGACTTGCTGAGCTTCATAATTTTGTTGCACAATTACAGCTAGTCTCCAGACCAGCGAGCTTGCAGAGCTTGCAGAGCTCTTGCTAAGACCTACAGCAAGGACTCTTGCTGTAGACTTGCCGAGTAAATTTTCTACAAATTCAAAAAGTGTCGCCTAGAACTTGTGCTGCGAGTGTTCTGCAATCTACAACCTGCCAGGAATGTGTGCAGCAAGTTAACAAGAATTACAATTTCACCCTACCACAAGTTTGTCCCAAGTTATCCTTGCTATCTGGGGTCTTGACTAAGCTGCTAAAACATTAGGAATAAACCTAATTCTCTAGGGTGTCTTTGAGAGTACGGGAGAGTACGGGAGTGACGTGCGGTACCTTCGCTTCTTGGTGAGGCATTCCCCATTTCCCCACCCTCAGCCCTGCCCCCAGCAAGCTGAAGCCCCACCCATATCCCGCCAAAGCCCCATCCCGATGAATCCGTGGCTAGTGTGAAAGAGGGAGGAGGAAGGAAGGAGCCTCCCTGTCCCTCACTTGCTCGTCACTTCTGACGCATCCAGATTGATTGCCTCATTGGGGTTTTTTTTCTTTTTTTCATTGGACAGCTTGGACCAATGGCACTTTCCCATTGGTCCAAACCATCCACAGAGCTCACGACTCTAACAAAGAGTGGAGGGTGTGACAGCTCTTGCCTCACTATGCTAGGTTGCACTAGGTGTAACCTAACTACCTGTCAAAAGCTGGATGCAGCGCTCCATCCATGATCCAATCCAGATTTGTCCTTCATAATACTAGGTGAGGCTCTGCCTCCCCTGACCACACGTCCCTGGAGTACGGCAATGGGTTGCCCTGTATGGAAGAAGCACAGGTTTATTTTAAGTGCTATTGCAGCTTGATGAATCATTCCCAATCAGTACTATTATGCTTTTTTTGTGTTTAAAAATAACAATTTTATGTGATTTGGGAATCACAGTCCAGACAATATGGCAGTGACAGGTTATAGAAAAGGCAGCAGAAGGGCGGCTATTACCAAGATTGTCCAGTGTAGGTGTGATTGACAGATGCTTCCTCCATGGTTTTCATCATCTGTGCTATTGAAGTCTCCTGCACAGGGCAGTGTTGGTGGAGGCATATCTGGTATGCCATTGAATGTTACTTGCAGGTAGGAGCTGATCCAGGCTTGATAGGCCGTCACCAGTGTGTACACCCCGGGGCGGTTGGGAAATGCACAGTTTTCTCCCCAGCTTACAACTCCAACCTGGTACCAGATGCCCCTGACCTTACACACCAGAGGTCCTCCCGAGTCACCCTGAAAAACATGTATAATCAGTTGCAATGGTGTCTATCTGTCTTGGTTAAGGACGGTCAATACAATTAAAACATTGGGCCGAACTGAGTGGAATTGCATTATGTCCACATACTTCCTGAAAATAGTATATAGCGTATCCAAAGAAATAGATAAAAACCTCAGAGACAATGGAATTAAAGCTTACTCCATTTGAGGGAATTGTCACGTGTTTCTAAACAGAATTAACATATCAAAAGCTTTCTTTCTTTCTTTGTAGCATGCTGAGAACTGATATTTTAATAATAATCGCAGCTTACAAAATGTGTATCCCAGAGAAAGGAAACAGAAACATTTCTTTCTCCTCTTTCAATTTAAATGCTTAAACCAGTTCAGGGCAGCACAGAACCAGTGAGAGGTCCACGGTTGGCCCCAAAAACACAAATTTGACATTTCTGCTCCGGGTACTCAGCATATTTCTGGAAATTCAATACCAATTTAACAAGAGCTTGGAACTGTCCATTGAGAGAGAGTGTTGCAGTTGGGTAAAGTACATATGAGATACGAAAAAACCAATGACTACCATTGTGATAAAACACATAAAGGGCCAGCACGGTGGTGTAGTGGTAAGCACTTCTGCCTTATAGCACTGCGGGTCCCTGGTTCAAATCCCAGTCAGGACATGTTCTCCATGCTTGTGTGGGTTTCCTCCAGATATTCTGCTTTCCTCCTACACTCCAAAGATATGCTGGAAGGTTAATTGTCTCCTGTCTAAATTGGCCCTCATATGTATGCATGTGAGATCGGGACCTTAGATTGTGATCACCTTGAGGGCAGGGACTGATGTGCACTGTGTAAAGCACTGCATAAATTGTCATCATTATATAAATACCTGCAATAAATAAGAATAATTATTAAAGCCTAACTCCAACCAACATTTTTATTTTGAGCATTCCACTGAGTAGGGAGGAGTTTAAATTCCTCTCAGGGTTTTAATTTATGTGTGTGACTCCATTGGGAAGATGTAAGTAATGGACACCGGCACTCCAAAGCAAATCCAGTACGTCTATTTATTCACAGACTTGTTGCAAATGCAAAACACAACAAGATACAACGTTCAGGGTCTCACAGGATCCCCTTCATCAGGCAAACAAGTGACTGTTTGCCCAATGAAGGGGATCCTGTGAGACCCTGAAACGATTTATCTTGTGTTTTGCATTAGTACGTGAATAAATAGACGTACAGTAATACCTTGGTTTACGAGCATAATTCGTTCCGGAAGCATGCTTGTAATCCAAAACGCTTGTATATCAAAGCGAACTTCCCCATAGGAAATAATGGAAATTCAGATGATTCGTTCCACAACCCAAAAATATTCATATACAAATGATGACAATACTGTAATTAATACTGTACAAAATATAAAGACAAATAAACCAATTACCGGTATACCTTTGTGGCTGGTGTGAGGGGGACAAGAGAGAGAGGAGGATTATTGTGTAGGACGACTTTCACTGTCACTAACGGAATCACTGATATCTCTTGACTCAATGGAATCTTTTTCATTTCGTGAAACAGCAAGTTGGGCACCTTTACTACCCACAGATAAAGGAGCCTTCCTAACAGGATTCTCCATGTTGTATATTATTCAGGCTGTTCTTGTGGAATGTTCTGTTACTCTGGTGAATTACGTTTTGTAAGTACTATCATTATTTTACAATCCGTAGTAGGTATTGAGCTGCAATTATGAGCAATAAGCTATATGTCTTTATTAATGTACTAGAAATATATTCTAACCGACTTGCATTTGAAGTTGGTTTTTGTTTATTGTGTTTTTAGGAGACTTCTTATAGAGAACGCGATTGTTTTTTTGAATGTGAATGGCTTACATCATAGTACAGACAGTCCCCGGGTTACAAATAAGATAAGGTCTGTAGGTTTGTTCTTAAATTTAATTTGTATGCGAGTTGGAGCAGGTACATTGTTTAAAGGAGAACTATGGGGTTAAGGCTTTTCCCCATAGTTCTCTTTAGGGCAGCGGTTCTCAACCTGTGGGTCGGGACCCCCTGGGGGGTCGCATGACAATTTGCCAGGGGTCGCCGGGAGTCAGTGGCGTAACAGGGGGGGCCGCCGGGTAACGATAAGCGGGCTGGCCGGGATGAGCACAATATTGAAACAGGCGGTAATCATGTACTTGAGTGGACCGGGCTCCGGGCTTTTGCTGTAATGATCTCAGCTCCGCCACCTGTGCTGACTTCGGTGCAGCTCATCCCACACTGTGTCTCCAGCTGTCCCCCGTCATGTGCCTTCTCTGGAGCCTCACACTACCTCCTCGGGGCCACTCTCTGCACTGTGGCAGGAGCCGTTCTCTCCTCTCTCCTCACTGCCTCCTGGTCCCGAGCTGCAGGTACTAGTCTGTGTGTGTGTGTGTGTTTGTCTGTATGTGTGTGTCATTGTATGTATGCGTGTAATTGTATGTGTCACTGTGTTTGTGTGTGTGTCATTGTATGTGTGTGTGACATTGTGTGTGTGTGTGTCATTGTATGTAAGTGTGTCATTGTATGTGTGTGTGTCACTGTGTTTGTCAGTGTGTGTCATTGTATGTGTGTGTGTCACTGTGTTTGTCAGTGTGTCATTGTATGTAAGTGTGTCATTGTATGTGTGTGTGTGTCACTGTGTTTGTCAGTTTGTCATTGTATGTGTGTGTCATTGAATACGAGTGTCAGTGAAATGGTAGCAATAAGGTGGTTTGAAGGCTAATCTTGA
>NW_017307870.1:355324-356103 GCF_000935625.1 Nanorana parkeri
AGATCTGGATAACCCACTTGCTGATCCACAGGAAACTTCTGAATAAAAAAACATTAAATTGTCGTCCAGGGCTTCTTGGCTTACAGTATCAGCCAGGAAATTTTGGGGAGTCCAGCGCTGAATGCTTGATTTAGAGGTACCTCCATCGGCAGTGAGTAGTTCCTATATATCTATGAGCAGACACCAAATCTGTGGAAAAAATATCATCCAGTTGTTCATTGAACTAACGCAGAGGTTCCTTGGATCTGAAAGGCTCTCTGAACTCCAAGATGCTGAAGACATATCCCCCCTGAAGGATTGTCACCGACCTTGGATTAAAAAGCTGTCAAAGTGATTTGCACATAGGAATCCTTTATTAACCCGATCCCTGGATAGGGACACAGATAATAGTTGAAACAGGCTCGCCGGCTGTAGCAACAACCAACAATCTCACACTTGGAATCATCCAGAATCAATGGTACAGGGAATGTTTTCTCTGTCGTCTGGTGAACCCTGTTGGAAACAAGAAGTATAGGGGCCCCATTTGAATTGATCCGTCAACTGGCGACACCAAGGAGTTGCCCCGTCAACTGGAGACACCAAGGAGTTGCCCCGTCAACTGGAGACACCAAGGAGTTGTCCCGGCAACTGGAGACACCAAGGAGTTGTCCCATCAACTGGAGACACCAAGGAGTTGTCCCGTCAACTGGAGACACCAAGGAGTTGAGCTGTCAACTGGAGACCAAGGAGTTGTCCCGTCATGGACTGCTAGAGTATAAGCATGCTGAACAACCAGCAGG
>NW_017307870.1:359506-367786 GCF_000935625.1 Nanorana parkeri
TAATCAATCAGGAAGGCCAGTGGTATGTCATGACTCACGTCACAATTTACAGACACAACAGATATGCAGAAAGATTTAGACAGAGCAAAGCAGCACTGCAAGGCCACAGGAAACAGCAGCACATGTATGACTGAAACAGACTCATTGAAGAAAAATTGAGTGGATCCTACTTGTCAGCATGCCCATGCATGTGCTCATCACAGTACAACCCTAGTTTGTGATAATGCAGCTCAGTCACAGTTCTTCTGTGGAGTAGTAATGAGCTCGGGCGTGTTGGCAAGCAGCTCGGGCGTGTTCGCAAGCGCCTCGTGCCGAGCCCGATAGGAAGCCGTCAGTGCTCAGGGCCAATCACAGGCACTGAGCCATTTTCCGATCTCTGCAGCTGTGGACCGGGAACATGTCTCAGTGCCTGTAATTGGCCCTGAGCACTGATGGCTTCCTGGCGGGCTCGGCACGAGGCGCTTGCGAACACGCCCGAGCTCATCACTAAGGTTGCCACCTTTTCTTCAAGCCAAACCCGAACACTGTAGCACCTCGCGGCAATTTTTTTGTAAAGTATACACGACGCATATATTTGGAGTTAATCACAACTTGCCAGTGTGCCACAGGTCCCCAGATATATACTATATAAAGCAATATCCATATACTTTGCCGCACTCATTACCCGATATCCCAAAAGTGACGGGTGCTGGTAATGACTGCGGATGGCGCCGCTCACAACAGAACTCCAATACAGATGTCACCAGCACCACGATTCCATGTCAGTGTAAATTAGGGATGCACCGATACAAGAGGTGCACCGAAATGAAGATTTCAAAAACGAAACCGAAATAAAAAAAAATGTCAGACCGAAACCGAAGATGTTTTTTATTTTACCTTTTTCACATTTTTTTCAAATATTTTTTTTTTATAAACTTTTATATTTTTTTATATTTATTTTTATTTATTCATTCATTTTTTATTAAATATTTTTCTTCTTTACTTTACTTTTAGGGGCTTCGGGGAAATATTGGGGATCTAAACAGAACCCTGATATTTGCCTTTTAAAATTGAGAACAGAAAGTCCTCAGAGAACACAGAGTCCTCAATCTCTTTTTCTGTATCCCCTGTTATCAATGAACAGGAATCCTCTATACTGAGTGTTCCTGTTCATTCATAACATGAGGACAGCGTATGGTTACTATATCCACAATCATGAATGGACAGGAAGTGATGTAGGAGGTGATATAGATCACTTCCCATTCATTCATCATTGAGGATATAGTAACCATACTCTGTCCTCAATTATCTACAAACACTCCGCGATCACTGACTGCTTGTACCCGTTCTCCTCTGTCACAGGAGGCTGAGCGAGCGGAGCAGGGAGGAGAGCTCCGCCTCCTGTGACAGCGTGGCCTGTCTCCGCCCCCACACCGCTCTGCCGATCTGTGACAGGTGGCTGAGCGGTGTGGGAGGAGAGACGTCGGGCGCTCACAGCGCTCTCCTCCCGCAGCGCTCGGCCGGCTGTCACACTTTCTCTCCTTCAGAGGCTACTTACCGTGTTTCCCCGAAAATAAGACAGACACTGTCTTATATTTTTTTTTCAATGAAAAAAGACACTAGGTCTTATTTTCGGGAGATGTCTTATTTTTACCTGGCTGCAGCTGTCCGCTCTCCGCTCTGACCCCACTGGCTATGTCGCGCTGTGCCTGCTGGGAAATGTAGTCTTCAGCGGCAGCCGAGGCAGACAGGTGGGTGTGCGTGCGGGAGGGAGGGAGCTGCGGCCGGTCTTCACAAGTAAAAATCAGTTGTGCAGCTACCCCGAAAGTAAGACCTAGCGCTATCTTCAGGGATTTCTGTAATATAAGACCTACCACCGAACTAGGTCTTATTTTCGGGGGAGGTCCTATATTACAGAAATCCCCGAAGATAGCGCTAGGTCTTACTTTCGGGGAAACGCAGTAGCTTCCTGACCAATCAAGAAGAGGGGCGGCGAGTCATGATGTCAACCCGCTTCCTGATTGGCTAGGAAGCCAGCTTCACTTTTTTCTAGGTAGCGTGGCTTCCTGACCAATCAGGAGGCCAGGACGTGAGTCATGACATACCACTGGCCTTCCTGATTGATTAGGAAGCCAGGATGCCTACCAGCAAGTGAAGTCGGCTTCCTTGCCAATCAGGAAGTTGGGCGGCACGTCACGACCCACCTCACAGCATCCTGATTGGTTAGGAAGCCGACTTCACTTTTTTCTAGGCAGCGTGGCTTCCTGACTGAGCAGGCTGCCTAGCAACAAGGGAAACAGGCTTCCTAGCCAACCAGGAAGCGGGCCATAACCCACCACCTGGCTTCCTGATTGGGAAGGAAGTCGGCTGTATGCTCCCTTGGCACTGCCGGTCAAAGGGAAATCTCCCTCTGACCGGAAGTTCCGGTATTGGGGAAGGTATCGGAACATTTGGACGAGTACAAGTGCCCGCCCAAATACCCAGTATCTGCACCGACATTAGTATCAGTATCAGTACATCTATAGTGCAAATCCATTGTATTGATAGTTGTCATTTCTGAGCCTGATGAAGGGGACCCGGCGCGGCCCCAAAAGCGCTTGTCGATTGAGCGACAACTATCAATAAAATGGATTTTGTACTAACATGAAATCTGGACGCCTGTTTTGGATGATATGTACTATTGCATATAAAAGACGCCCCCACAAAACATGTCACTGGTTACCTGTGGCATTTTTTAATGGGGGCATGTTTTATGTGCAATACTAAGGCCTTGTTCACACCGAAAGCGTGTGCGTTCCAGAGCGGTAGCTGCTGGAACGCACCACGATCGCTGTTAAACCTCCCCCCCGCGTTTAGGGGCGTGGCGTTGCATTGTATTAATTGGCACCACTTCCCCCCCCCCCCCGCCCGCAGTGCGATCGAACGTGTGGCAAAACTTTGCAAGGGTTCCGTTTAACTGCAAATGAAAAAAATAGGGCAAGCCCAATTTTTGCGTTTGTAGTGGAACAGAACGCTGGCAAAGTTTTGCCAAGCGTTCGATCGCACTGCGGGTGTGGAAGTGGTGCCAATGAATACAATGCAATGCAACGCCACGCCCCCTCACGCCCCTAAACCGGGGGGGGGAAGTTTCACAGCGATCGTGGTGCGTTCCAGCAGCTACCGCTCTGGAACGCACACACTTTCGGTGTGAACACGGCCTTAACAAGCGACGCGCCCGCCACCCCCTCCCTTTTCAATTAATATTTTTTATTAAACACTTTAAATGTTTTAAATACCTTTTTTAGACGTCCAGAGGTCCAGGTGTGGAGAAGGACGGCGTTGGTAGCAGAAGTCCCAGGCGAGAAGAAGAAGAAGCCGCTTCAGAGTCCAGTCCCCACGCGCAGGCTGCCGGAGAATGATTTCTCCCTCGCTCCCTCTCTCTCTCTCTGATGTCACTTCCTCTCCCTAGCCGAGAACACCAGAGAGAGGGAGGGAGTGTGTGAAGACAGCGCCGCCCGGCTGCAGCCTCGATGACAGCTGATCGCGCGCCGGTGACAGCTGATCGGCCGTCGCCGACACTTCATCCACTGCCGCCGCTGACACCTCATCGCCGGCCGCCCTCCGCCACTCACAGCCCGCCGTCCGCCGCCGCTCACAGTCGCCGTCCGCCGCGGCACCGCCACTCACAGCCAGCTATCAGGTGAGCAAGTCTGCGGCTTGAATCCTGTGCCCGGGTCTGCAAAAGGCGTGTACCCGGGCACAAGATTCCAAAACCGGACTGTCCGGGTCATTCCCGTACGGGTGGCAACCCTACTCTGGAGTCACAAGGCCAGGAGGCTAAGCAGGTGTTCAACCAGCCGCCATGATGGAGGAAGCACCTGAACATGAAGAGAGACCCCAAGAGACCATTTCCTGCACCCCAACTCCAAGACTATGGGGGAGGCTTCCCTTATAAGATTGCATTTAGCCACCTGAACAAAGGGAACTTCGCAACAGGAGAGGCTGAACCTGTGCGGCAGGCCAGAAGAAACCGGCAAGGTGAGGGCAAAAAACTCCAACGTATCCTTAGTATAACCGGCTTGAGCAGTGAGGACAGAAAAAAGAATGGTGGCCTTGGGAGGCGGGCTTTAATTTATAGTATAACTGGTCCTGTGATTGGGTGGCTGCTATGCTGGGGAAGAACATGGAGGTTACCTCTTCTTCTTTCAGGTCGATCTGTTCATCTTTCTGGTGCAAATGTAAACAGGTTGATCTGCGCTTCTGGAGAGAGGTAGTAATTTGTGAACAGAATAACATTAATTCAAACTAAATAGATAAAAATATATATATATATGAAAACCCAAAGCTGCTCTGAAATAAGGGAAAACAAATTCCTACAATGATCGATGAAAACGAAGCGCTAAGGGTAAAATATGTGCAAAAAAGTGAGAGCGATCCAAACCTATTATGTGTATTTAAAACAAGGCTGAGATTCAATACAACCTAATAAATATAATCAATACGAATAAACTCATATAAAAGTCTTATGAAACCATCGAAAAAAACGTCAAAAGAAATGTTCTAAATATAGAAAGTTCGGTGAACAGTAGGCACCGTGTGCAAACAAGCAAAGAAACAAAAATAACGGTGTGTGTGAAGGTGGTCCGGTCTGCCCCTCTCGGGTGGGAACTCACCAAAAGGGAAGTTGATAAGAAGCTCTTAGTGAGTTGTAGCGTAATTGGACTTGGGCACAGACAAACACTTGGAAATTCTCCTCTATGACGCTGGCTGTGTCTCAGGAATGAGGAATCCGATCCTTTCAGCCACGATGTTAACAAAGTGCTTTGCCGTTATCCCACGAAGTTTTAAGGGCAAACAAAAAAGAGAACCTTCATAGCGCGATAAGTAAAAGCATAAATTTATTCAAAAATAGGCTTACAAGGCAGAGAATTTCAGCCGACTAATGCAGCTCAGGAACAAACATAAAAAGCCTTGTGTCTGGTAAATTGACATCTGCCCTCCTTGACGCGTTTCGTCATGTGACTTCCTCAAAAGGAAGGTAGATGCAAAAGACAGGAGGTGGATAGGTATAAAAGCACTCTGCTAATTGGTCCTAATTAGAAAAGACACCAATTAAACGGCAGCGGAACGGAATTTTTTAAACAGAGACTACTGCATGCTCATCATAGAAAAAAATTTAGACATAATGTAGAGACTTCACAGTACAATCAAATATCATGAGAATAGGTATCAATTAGTATCAGAGAACATGGATGAATCATAAAATTAAAACATAATAACTTAATAAGATAATCTAGTCGCATAAAACCAGACATAATATAGAGACTTGACAGTCATGAGAATATCATGAGAATACGTATCAATTAGTATCAGAGAACATGGATGAATCATAAAAATAAAACATAATAACTAAATAAGATAATCTAGTCGCATAAAACCATAGTAAAGGTTAAATACGATTAAATAGTGACTTATATAAAACCTAAAATACGGTTTCATTCAGAATAAAATAGAGACTTATATATCAATTCATAAAATGGATAAGATGGACAATCAGATCAGAGTAAAAGGGCAAAATAGGGCCGGTCTATAAACTGAATTAATCAATTTCGATAAAATTTCCATAAAGAACAAATTCGATAAAAAATAAGTTCAATAGAAAAACGTAAGTTACGAATTAAATCTTAAGTTGCGAAATAGTATATAATAAACCGTGAGTGACAAAAAATGTGTACTGAAGTGAGGGGTATAACTAACCCCAAAATTTAAGATGTGTGCTTAATCTCTAATAAGGAGAAGAATTGAATAATAGTAAATACTAAAACTGGTGTGCGACAAGAGATAAGAGCTGTGTGAAGTGAGCATAACGATAGCTCTCCTAATTTGGAGTATTTAAACATTAATAGTGAAGTGATGATTTGAATATAAATATAAAGCATATGGTGAAAACCAAGCGGGTGAGGAATAATTATGTTGGGAAACCTAAGGAAATAATTAAATTAGTCATAAATAAATTTTAATTATTAGCAAGAAAACAGTTAAGATCGAAATCTATATTGAGTCCTCTGGGTACCATAGTGTCCAGCAGAAAAATCCATTTGGACTCGTTTCTAGAAATGTCTCTGGTGAGATGGGAGCCACTCCAGTGATTTTTGATTTTATCCATCCCACAGATTTTTAAACCTCTAGGGTCTTGGTTATGGACCAATTTAAAATGTCTAGACAGACTGTGTTTTGTAAAACCCTTTTTAATATTGTTAACATGCTCTTCTATTCTTTTCTTGAGTTCCCTAGTGGTTCTACCGACGTATTGGAGACCGCAGGGACACTCCAGAAGGTAAGTTACATAACGACTGGTACAGGAAATAAATGGTTTTATTTTATATTCTTTATTAGTGGTGTTAGATTTAAAGGAATTAATTTTCGTTCTAAGGCCTGTAACTCTACAACCTATGCATCTCTTACAGGGATAAAAGCCAACCCCCTCAAAAAAAGAAGCAGTGTGTCTAGGTGGGTCGATCACATTTTTTGATAATTTGTCTCTTAAAGAAGGTGCCCTTCTATAAATAATTCTGGGTTGAGAGGGGAGTAAGGTGCTGAGTGTTTTATCGCTTTTTAGGATACCCCAGTGCTTTCTAATGATACCTTCCAGATCGCGATGTTGTGCTGAGTAATCTGTTATGAAAGATATTGGGAAAACATCAGTTTTCTTATTTTGGCCTTGGTGTAAAAGGGCTCCTCTGTCCAGTTTCCCAACCTTATCCCTTATTAAATGCAAATCATTTTTCCTATAACCCTTTTCTATAAATCTATCTACTAAAATCTGGGATTGTGAATGAAAATCTGTCTGGTCTGTACAATTCCTCCTAATCCGTAGTAACTGTCCCTTAGGGATGGCTCTCAGCCAATGTGAGTGGTGGCAACTCTGAATAGGTTTTAAAATTATTTTCGATCTTAACAATCTCTAGATCTAAAAAGTGTACCATGGATTTATTAATGGTAAAAGTAAACCGTAAATTAAAATCATTAATATTAAGACTATTAATAAAATCTTCCAAGGAGGATGATGTCCCTTTCCAAATGATCAGGACATCATCTATATAGCGTTTCCAAAGGGTCAGTGATTTAATTGGTTTATTAAAAATGAACTCCTCTTCCCACTGGGCCATGTATAAATTAGCCATACTAGGGGCAAATTTTGCCCCCATGGCTATGCCTTTCTCTTGTAAATAAAAGTTATTTCCATACCAAAAGAAATTCCTTTCCATAGCAAATTGGAGGCAATCTAAAATGAAGTCAAGTTGTTTAGCCTTAAGGTGTCCATATTTGACAAATGCCCACCTAATTGCTTTCAAACCTTTATTGTGGGGTATACAAGTATAAAGAGAAGCTACATCTACAGTAGCTAATATAGTATCATTATTTATCTCTTCTGTGAGGTTCGAGAGTGTTTTCAACATATTCTTAGTGTCTTTTAAATATGCTTCTGTCTTAATTACCAAAGGTTGTAAATGATAGTCAATAAATTCCCCAAGTCGTGCTGTGAGGGAATCAATACCACTAATTATAGGTCTTCCTGGGGGTTTGTCTTTATCCTTATGGATCTTAGGGAGGAAATAAATAGTAGGTAATTTACTCACCGAGGGTAAAAGATATTCTTTTTTCGTTATTAATTCGTTTTTATAACCCTTATTTATCAAAGTTGTTAATTCCTTTCTAAAATCATAAGTGGGGTTTTTCTTTAGAAGCTTATAAGTGTCCTTAGTTCGTAAAATGTTTTCCATTTCTAACTCATAATAAGTTCTGTCCATCACCACTACCCCTCCACCTTTATCCGCAGGCCTAATAACAATGTATTTTCTGTCCTCAAGGGATTCAATTCCTTTGCTAATATATTCTTTATTTTTAAAATATTTGATATTTAAGGATCTAATGTCTTCTTCCACCAGACTCTTAAATACATCAATTAAGTGATTAGAGTTATTTTTGGGATTAAAAACGGAATTATTTTTAAGTGGTGTTTGGATATATTTTCTCTCTTGAGTGGTGGTAATACTAGATAGGGTCGTGTTGAACGAAGAAGAGTAATACTTTTTTATATTTAATTTTCTAATAAATTTCTGAAGGTCTACATAAGTGGAAAATTTGTTTAAATTGTGCACGGGGGCACCGGACCACCTTCACACACACCGTTATTTTTGCTTCTTTGCTTGTTTGCACACGGTGCCCACTGTTCACCGAACCTTCTATATTTAGAACATTTTTTTTGACGTTTTTTCCAATGGTTTCATAAGACTTTTATATGAGTTTATTCGTATTGAT
>NW_017307871.1:0-55380 GCF_000935625.1 Nanorana parkeri
GGGGAGCTAAGGCATTTTTGGGGGGTTCTTCATCTTGTGCAGAGTGTCAAAAATGTCATGTTTTTAATATATTAATTGCATGTACATGCCTGGATATGAGCGCAATACACGCGCGATATGAGAATATATGCACGCATAGACGACTACTTGCGCGCAGGATTTTCGCAGGTGCATATGTACCATTTGGAAGCCATTCACAACAGCATAGAAATGATGTACACATTTCCATTTGTGTCATTGGCATATATGTACTGTTGTTGTTATATTTTTGTGTCTGTAGATTTATCAGTTTTCTGATTTTGGCCAGGATGTTTGCATTGCTGTATGTGGATTAATTCCACTCACTTGATGCAGGATTTGAACCGGGGAAATAGGTGTTGTGTGGCATGTCCTCTAACCGCTCAGCCACTGGGCTTCCCTTTGCTGTTTTTGTTGGTTGTTGCACATCCCTATTGTATCCTCGGCATTTTAACACGCCATGCGCGTGCGTTGGTAGTATTTATCAAGCATCTTTATAACCTGAATACGCTTCCGCGCAAAGCGTATACGCGCACGCGCAATCGGCGTGTTTTTGCATGGGGTGTTTGTGGCGTGTTTGTGAGGTTAGTAAATCAACCCCCTTGTGTCACCACCTATAATTTCCTCTAAATTTGCCTGTTTTGTCACCTGGTCACTGACATACAAAGATGGCATTGCAGATTGTGTAGAGTTAGAACTATGTTTTTGCAGGCATAAGTTTGCTGACTATGAGCTGATCGTGTTTCACCCAGTAATTTTCTGCCATTCTGTAATCCCAGGAGGACATCACTGTGTTACATCTTGCTTAGTGATGGTTGACTTGGGGATGGCTTCAGGAATGTGGCAGTGCCGTTGGTTGCGTACTTTGAGGTTTCCAAATAAAAACAATTCCCAATAAAGTTATAGACATTTCAGGTTTGAAGTTGTAATACCTTGGAAAAAGAGGTAAACATATTAACATAAAACACTAGCTACAACCGTCACAAAAATTGAATATTAATCATATGAACATGCAACATTGCAAATGGTAGTTAATTTAATTAATTAGCAGCCAGCAGGTGGAGCTCTCTGTCACAACCTTACCTTTGTGCCTGTACTTGTCCATTACATATACAGCCATCAGGTAGAGTTTTCTGGTTATTTTCACATGCATCAGAGTCCAACTTTAGGGCCTCTGTGGCTGGAAAAAAAAACCTTTCTAGAAAGCTCTATACAGTGAAAATAAGTGACAGCACATTATTGATGCAATCATCAGACTCAGCCCAAAGATATATTTCATTTTTTGTCACTAAAATAGTTAAATAAGGCTTAGTAATTACCTTCCTAAAGATGATGGACACTGCCAGTGTCATGTGTCTTTTCCTGGATGCTCCAATCCCACAGTTCTCACTAACCCCCTTCCCTGCAGTGACTGACCCCAAATAATCTTGCCATTCTCACACAATATAGTTTTTACAATTTTTAGTAAGTCAATTATTGACTTACTATGGTTGTTTCAAAAATTTTAGTCAGTCAATTATTCAGATTACTTAATTTTTGTAATGGTTTACTCACTAAAGAAGATGGCCAACCACTGTAATGCCACACGTCTATTCCTTCCTGGATGCCTGGCCCACACAACCAGCCAGCTCAGCAGTGTTGACTTCAGAAACCTCCAGGGCGTCCCTGTGTGGGCTGTTTTTTATTAGAGTGGTAAAGGGTGCTGATGAGAGGAGATCAGGTGGTCTGACTTCGGGACATTGGTCTACTTCTTGTGCAGATACTTGCAGTCACTGCCTACCAATGCAGGACTCAGGTGCAGCAGAAGAAAAAGAAAGGGTCATGGTCAAGTGGCAGCCATCATTGATTAGTGATTTGCTAAAGCTGCTGTGCGTAGTGGATGTGCAGTGGGAATGACATGGCTGGAAGCACCCGTAGTGTAATGATGGGTACCCCCAAGGTACTTTCTGTTGAATTTTTTTGACACATACTTACATACTTTGGGGCCTACCACCTGCCAGAGCATTCTCCAGCAGGTCAGTCTGCCCAAACTATTTATAGTGTTTGTGGACAGGTTATGATAAGACAATTTTGCCAGCTAGGGTAGATTAGAGAAAAAATGGACCTGTTTTTTTACGAACCCATAGGATATACATTTGATGATGCAGAACATTTATTTGCACAGTGTAATATACAGTATGTGGGTAAAAAAGCCTTAGCATCCATGTGTAGGAAAAAATCAGCAATGTAAAAGGTTGCTCATGTGTATTATTATTATTTTGTGTATTATTATCATTTTTTTTTCAACACTTAGCTTAGGAGGCATAACAATTGTAATAGTGTAAAATGTTGTATGTTTGTATGAACCTGATATAAAATGTTTCAAAGATGTCTGTATTAAGCCTTGACCATTGTCATTCAACTGTCCAGTCTCTACTATTTATTGGTGTTGTGGCAACAGTTGAATGACAGGCAGTGGAGCTTAGTATCTTTAGACGGTTCATCCCCACTTGGGCAGAAGTCAATGCCCCACATACATCTTAGGCTAAGGTTCCACCAGCATTTAGGGGCTTGCACATTACCTCTCATTACAGTACAACCATCAGATCAATTCAATTGAGGTGGCTTCTTGACGAAATTGATGCATACATGTATGTAATAAAATACATTTCACACTGTACCGCATAGATTGTATATTTCCATAAAATGCACTACATGTCTGTTATTCCTTAACATACTGTATATGTCTCCCCAAATAATAGTTTTTCTGAATTAGTTGATTATAATTGTTTCATTACTGAATCCAGACTTTTACAGGGTTTATAGGCCACTTGGTGGAATTAGTGGGTGGATCTCCCTAACTGGGACACAGACAGCAATAAAAACCTGATATGGATTCTATTCCTTGCCTATTAAAAGTTTTGGGTTCAGATATACTTTAAGATATTTTTTCATAAACATGTTCAGTATCTTCTATAATTTATCACAACTCTAATCTTGATTAATGTTTTTTAAATATTTAAAGCTTGGTACATATCTGTCTTAGTTAAAAAAAAAAAAAAAAAACTCCAATCTAATCACTATTATGTCTTACTATAGTTTAAGCAGGATTTTCAATGTTATTTTGAACCAGGGAGGAATATGAATCTAAATATGATTATCTATTAAAAAGTGTCTACTGCTATAATGCAATGAACCCAAAGACCATAATTTTACAAAAAATGATATAAGCATAATTTCTTATTATCACAAGACCTATGTTATATTCATCTAATGATTTTAAGGTTACGTTCTCTGGAATATTAGTCCTCCTAGCCATAAAATGGCTGCAGCAGCTGCATAAGGCTAACAGGTTATTTTTAAGGATAATTCTTTCTGAGAAAATAAATCCAGTGGATACAATATAACAAAGAAACTATATGAGTATTATCGATGTTGAACTCAAAATTGCCAAACAGCCATGAAGCTGTTATTTTCTTAAGAAAAGATAAGTGGTGGAACTATTGTAGGTACATGAATTACAGCTTCACCAGCCTCAAGGCTAAAAATGCCTCCTGCTATGTACAGGAATATTGGCAGCCTCTTAGTACACATGGTTGTGCTATAGGGGCTCTCAGTGTGTACATGGGATTGTGTTATCACAGAAAGCTTGATGGCATCATCATGCTAAGCAAATAAAGACATCATATCAATACTGGAGCCAGGGCTACCATTAGAAATCATGAGGCCCCGTACAACCTACCTGACAAGACCACTCCCTCATTAACAGGCAGCCCCTCTTGAGTCTGGCCATGCTGCCGACCCAATGGGACCCGGGTCCAGTGCAATAGTACTGCCCCTTATCAATGGCCCTGCCAACTGGTGACCTGTAGTATTTGCATACTGGACCAGAGGGTGGCCTATAGTATTGGTAGACTAGATGATGACCCGTAGTATTGTCTAACCATATGGACTAACTTTAGGGACCTGCACTGTTCAGGAATTCCCCTCCCACCCGCCGACAGGCAGCCTCTGCCAGGCTTGATCCCACTGCTGACCACGGGAGGACTGCTTTACACCTACTGGCGTCTCTAACTGGAGCTAGGACTGAATTGACTTCTACACAAACTAGGCAAGGGCTTAAGTTTTGGCAGTTGTGCAGGTGGCAGGTCACACAGTTTATGAATATGTTTTTTCATAATATTTTTTATACTATTTACTAATGGGTAGCAGGTGAATCTTTTTGCAGTGCTAGGTTAGAAGAAAACTGTCATAATTTTCTGAAGATATTATCTAATCTGGAAGATGACTTTGTTTTATAATTTAAAGCATATCCAAAGCCAAATCATTTTTATTTTTTATTACTGTGGATAGACTAGGTAATGGTTTAAAACCCTGTCAAGTTTTGTTGCCATCTGGGCTATATTGAAGGGATTTCCCTTCACTTTCTGTCCTGTTGTTACAACAGGTAGTGAGAGGAAATATCTTCAAAGTGAGGAAAATCCCCTCTTAGACAGTTGTCACTGTAACTGTCACAGTAAAGTATTGCACCCATTTTTATTGCACTGAGAATGCAACATTTAAAGTGTAGATGACATTAACTTCAAGCTATCTCTGTGCAACCATTCAATGATGTTGTGTTCCGCATTGGAATGTTTACTACTGCAGCCTATCTTTGTTACTCCCTTCTAGGTATATTACAGCCCCAGAAAGTCTTTTTAATTTGAAGAATGATCATATAACATAATTTAGACATTAATATAAACAAGAAGTAGCATGTATGAATTTCAGTCAGTGTTTTCAATGTAGGTCACACAGTACTTACCTACAATATCACTCTTTTTAAATCTTGTTCCTGGTTCTGTGCCTTGTCTGCAAAGTTAAATAAAATGTAAACACTGGGTGCACAAAAACACCTCAAAACTACAACCCCGCATTCCAGAGATGAGATGGATGCTATACTTCATAAAAAATTACAACACCATATCTTTGAGACATTTTTGAGACATATAGTACAGTGGCTGTAGAGCATGTAGGCAGCTTAATCGGGCAGCAATGTAAGAGGGTTTATTATTTCAGACACCAGAGCCAGAAATACTGTTCATACTCAATGCACACTATGTAAGCACCATCTGTAGGCTGCAATTTGAGAGGGAGAGACAAATATGTTTTATCATTAAATACAAATTTGAGTGTGAGCCAAAAGCCAGAAATATAGTACAGATTCAATGCACAGTATTTAAGCCTTTTCAAGAGGTTGCAGTTTCAGAGGGAGAGACCAAGCAGGTGTTATCCTGAAATAAAAATTAGAGTGTATGTTTTCTGAGACAAAAGCCAGAATAGAGTACAGAGTGGATGCACAGTATGTAGGTCTTTTCAGTAGGCTACAATTTCAAAGGGAGAGACCAGGTAGGTGTTCTTCAGAAATAAAAATCAGAGTGTATGTTTTCTGTGACAAAAGCCTGAACAATTGGACATATTTGATGCACAGTATGTTATACTTTTTAATAGGATGTAATTTTAGGGGGAGAGATCAGGCAGATTTAATCTGAAATTAAAAATTACAGTGCTTTTTTATGGTACAACACCCAGAAAAATTGTACAGATTTAATGCACAGCCTGTTATATTAATAGGATGTAATTTAAGATGGCGAGACTAGGCAGGTTTCATCTGGAATTAAAAATTACAGTGTCTTTTCTCTGAAAAAAAATCCAGAAAAAATGTACATATTCGAATTACAGTATGTTATCGTTTGAATAGGATGCAATTTCAGAGCGTGAGACCAGGCAGGTTTCATCTAGTATTAAAAATTATAGTGTATTTTCTCTGAGCCAAAGCCAGAAAAAATGTACGGATTCAATGTCAAGTATTTAAGCCCTTTTTGCTAGGCAGAAATTTCCGAGGAAGAGATCAGGCAGTTTTTAATGAAGAAATCGCTGTTAAACTACAGTATGTCAGAGGGACTGTATCCACAAATATTCTTGATTGAGACAGTATACTAAAATAGGCCCAAAAAAGAAGAAACAAATATGATGTAGCCTGCAGCAAACATAGGAGCTGTGCAAACATTAGTTGTAAGGTTTTACAACTGAGGAGTACTCATATGTTTGTTGTTTAGCTGAACTGCAAACAAGCAAAGTTTGGATCAAACCCTGCATTGGTCTGAACTTGAACGCAAACCCTAGCAGCAAGTAAGCAGTGTAATTTCAATAAAAATCACAATGATTAAATACATTTTTGGAAAATTTACAGTGGTCATGTGACTGCTATCCAGGCCCTCTAATATGCAGTGCTTGGAGCAGTGAGAGGTACTAAGCCTGAGAGTGTCACATGTGTTTGTGATGTTGTAGTCTGCCCCCATTACTAAGTACAGCGTGCTCCTGAATCCGGTGCTATAGAATAAAAGTGTGGCTCCCTGGAGGAACCAATATGACTCTATGTTGTTGGAGCAGCCCCGCAAGGCATTCAGGAGTTTTGCATGTGGCAATGCTAGCTGGCGAGAAATGTGGAAGTGCACAACCTCACCACAGTGAAAACTGGAGCATGCACAGTCCGGATGGCAAGCAACAGAGAGGGCTGAGGATTGGCTGGCATAGCAATAAGGAAGTACTGAAAGCTGGAAGGATCACCAAATGTTTACTATCTACTGATACCTTTTTTTTAAAAGAGCACACAAAGTCAGGAAAAATAGTTTCAGAGCCAATGACAAAAAAACATTTTTGGGTTTACTGATACTTTAAATAACTTGCACAGAAACTATTCTTTTCATTGTTGAGGAACAAGAGTTTATTTTTTCTCTAAAGTGAAGTGAACAGTGATTTATTCACTCTGCACAGTAACACAGTCTAACAATACACGTATCAGAAATTTCAGTTTAACTGGTGCATATAATAGGTTATATAGAAGCAAACCTTTTAAAGGATTATGTTCTAGACATATTTTGACAACATGAGTCATCAATTAATTTAAATGAAAAGTCTTTCTATGGAGCAACGGTTAACACAATCAATAGGATCTAGCACATCAGCCTCATAAACCAGAGGCTTTCAAATGAACCCAGTTTCTATTAATAGGACCATTTAAATGACATTTTATAATAGCCATCTATACCTTCCAGGTAAATGTGGTGTTGTAGGGCAGACTTGTGTCAGGTAGTGAACTAATTTCTATTTTGTACAGACTTTTCTAGTATTTATTATATCCACTGGAAAATTCTCAAATTATGCTTTTACCATGAATGAGCTGTAAGCACATGAATGCTATGTAATCTATGTAAGCATTCCATAGGCAACAGCAGATAACTGCCGACAGCTGGATTTTTAATTCCTCATAGTTTTGAACAAAGGAGAACATTTTTCTGTGGACTGCTATCACCCTTCAAACATACAGATGCAAGACAGGTAATAGGTTTAATAGGCTACTGTTTACAATGATGATTAAAAATGTCAAACTTTTTATAAATGGTGTCGTTTTTACAATATCAAATTTCCCAGAAACTTACTCTAAATGTACATCTTTGAACAGTTTTACAGAGTGCATTTTGGTTTTATATATAATGTTTAGTATAGAGTAGACATATTATTCTGAATGTTTGATTTAAAAAATGGTTGAATATTTAAATGAATCAAACCGTTACTGTCCATTTTTTACTGTGCACGAGATAATGTATTAAACACCACGCTCCAGTATCAATAAAGTGCATGCCACCTGTAATACAATCTATTTTCCAGGAACAAACCATGCTGTGTAACAAATACTCCACCAGACAATCAAACGTTAATGCATTTACCAGTGGTTTGTTTGTAAACTCATGTAACATGCAGATCAAAGGAAGCTCCTAGCCAATGTTTGTCTTCTCCCAATGCAATCTGTGGGACCCACTCCTCCAGACACATTGTTAGTTTCCTGCTTGCTCTGTGCTTCTGACGATCCTTGCTTTCGAGAAACCAACAGAGCACCACATGACAGAGAAGACAAGACAGAACTTTCTATGGTGCAATGCTTCTTTTATTCATAAACCTACAACATTATACAGTATTGAAAGTAATTTACTTACATGCAAAACATTAGAATGAGCCTGTCAGAGGTAGTTTGCCATCCCAGTCAACCCGCTAGAGTCTGGCACTCCTTCACAGCAACCCAGGCCAGCACAATCTCACAACACTTAAATAAGTATGCACTCCCTCTAGCCAACCTGTTTTAACGCTTTGCTGTTTTTATGGGGGGCATAAATTCTGAACAGAAAAACAATTGGTTAGCTCTCAGGCAGTCATTAATTCATAACACCACAAAATTGACCATTACAGATAAAAACTTTATACGAAACTCAAAAAATACATATGAACAAGTCATACATAAGATATCATAAATAGCAATTTACATTAAAATCAAATCATCTTCAGTCCTTTGTGGTGCACTCCTTTGGAATTGCTAACCTATATATCCATTCTTTCCATCTTTATGGTTCAGAAGATTTATAATGCCACCCTCTTTTTTACTATTCCAATGGCCTATTGTATAAATAATGTAGAGAATAAGGATGAGCAGAGTGATTTCAGCAAAATTACCAATTTTGTAAGCAGTGACATTTCTTGGAAAAAGGAAACTCTCAATTTTGCTTATTGAGCTTCTTAAAAGAGAACTACGGTGTAAGTGCTTTTACCCATAGTTCTCTTTAGGGTCACGGGGGGACATATACTAACCTCCTCCCATGACCCAAATCTCAGTATATAGCTAGCTATTGCCCGCGATATACTTAGAGCGTTGCAGCCAGGACGGATCCCGACAATACTGTCTGAATCCACCCAGCTGTGTGAGTGACAGCTGTCTCTGCCTATCTAGAGGCAGTGATCATGTGACTGCTATCCAGGTCCTCTTACAGAGCTATTCACAAAAGAGTGAAGAGTTTGGAGAAGGCAGGAGAAGTGAGCAATCTAGGCCAGAATAACTGATTTGGTTGAGTTCCTTTCCTGTAGTACTTTCTATATTTGTGCTTTCCTTATTGTTGTGTATTGTAAATTTTTGTTCTATGCCTTATATTTTTTTCCACTGTCTGTTTTTTCTTTCTGTGAAAAAAATATATTAACCACTTGCCGTCCGCCTGTAGTAAAAAAACGGACGGACGGCACTGCAGCATTGGCGGGTTGCCGTCTCCAGACGGCATTTTTTTTTCTCCTCGCACGCGCCCCCTAGCGGGCGCGCACGGGCAGAAAAGATCCGACCATTGCACACACCCGTTACCGGGTGTTTCACATATAGGTGATCAGCGGCTCCATAGCCCGCCGATCGTCTATATGTGCTCGTTCACCCAAATTTCACAAAAGTAAAAACATTTTATTCCCAGTAGAGAAAATATAAATATAAAACTATCTTTAGGATTTTTAGGATGTTTTTATTTATTCTAAACTCTAAATTACTAGCACTTTTTTCTACAATATACTTGAGTGTGAAAAGGTGGGTTGCAAATAGCAACACCTATAAATCATTGTTGAATACAATTTATGTTTTCTAGTTTTAATGTGGGCCATAATAAATAGATGATCATCCATACTAAACAAAGTATATTAAGGGATATAATGTATAAATCAAGTAACTGACTGTAATCCCTTTGCTTTTATTATATCTAATAATCATTGAGATCATTTAACTGGATGTCAAAGGATTATATGCTACCTCTAGAAAGGCTGTAATGTAATGATCATTGTCTTTATTTTTTCACTGCACAATGCTTGCCGTTCAGTTTAGTACAAAATACAGAGGTACCACATTTATGCATATTGTTACACTCACTTTATAACAAGGGTTACTCAAAGTCCTTTTAAATGTTCTAACCATAAGTGTAATTACTGTGCTTTCTTTAGAACTCATTGAAACGCTATCAATATTGGTCTCATGACCAGTTTTAATAAAGGCTGCCAAGGCAGAAGTGGTTTGACATGTCACTGTTTTCATCTGCCAGGTCTTTTCTGGTCAAAAGTATTAGCATAAAAAATCCATTATAGGGTAACTAACAAGAAACCATGTCTACTATGTCTATTCTGGACTTATAATGTCATTGATTTTTTCCACAAGCATGTATGGTGTGTATTTTTAGCAATGAGTCGTACATGGTGCATAAAATAGAATTCATTAATGAAAGAATTTCCCACCCACGGACACTGAGTTTCAGCTTAGAAACTGCTTGTTGTACAGCTACAGTAATGCACATTAACAAGAGAAATATGAAAACCTGCTAACTTAAAGCACGACGGGCTAGTAACTTATAATTATCTTTTCTTCCTGTGCAATATATACATTACAGAAAGAAAATTAACACTATTAGATACTGTTTCATAATATCAGGGTGTATAAGAAAACAGAGATTATAGATACAATTTAATTAATGATATGCTATGGTGCTTGAATGGGTTCATTCATGGTAATAAAGATTGATCCATCTATTGTAGCTGAAACAAAGCAAAAATCACTTTATGCTTGAGGTGGGCAAGTCACAACTGGCGAATTTAATTGTGCGGGATGAGAAAATTGGTACTGACAAAAAGAAAAGCATGAAAATAACATATACCGTTTTATGTAATTTTGGTACTTATATTTAATAATAAGTATACTTTACAAATAACTTAGATCCTTTAACATAGTATATTCAAACATTCCAAGCAACCATTTACACATTCTCTTACTCCTGTGGTGCTCTTAGGGGTGTATTATGATCATCGAGGAAACAGCCAGGTAAAATGTCACCATGCTTCCTGATAAAGTGATCTGCAGACAGAAGTTTCTACATACTATATGTTAGAATGCACTTTCAATATCTCCTTGGAGATGCATGCTCTCATGGCTAGTTTCTGACTGACTGAAAATAGGAATTATATGTATATGGAAGAGAATCGGTGTAACACTAGAGAAAATTCTGTCTTCCCACTTGCTTACATGTTTCCTTTTGCACATGGCACTAGACACTTTACTCAAGGTGGGTGCTGCATAGAGATAACAATTACAGGGCTGCTCTGATGGAATCAGCAACGTTTGTAAAGCAGGTTAGTAAGTTCATTTTGATTCTTGTCACAAATGTGCACTTTTTCTTTAATATTATTAATTTGCCTAACAAAATGTAAAACAGAAAATGGGTACACACAAGTTTTTACTTATAGGGAATTTCAGTAGAAAATGACAGCACACGCTGGCAGCAGGCACCTTTCAAGTGAGTTTCTACCCTTTTTAAGCCTACAGCTTTCCCAACCAGGCATGCAAACATCAATGTTTCCATTTGGACACCTCCCTCTTCTGACCTCACCCTCATGCCGACAATGGAATGGTGGGATTTCTCATTTCTATTTTTTAGGAAGTAGATAATTTGCGGAGATGCTTCTTCTGGAATACGAGAAGAACGCTGTATTACAAAGCACATCACCTACCATAATGTAACTGAAACAGCCCCCTTCAGCAGTGGCGTCACAAGGGGGGTGCGGCCCGCACCCGGGTGCCACCATTGGAGGGGTGACACCAAAATGACTCACAGTCATTTTGGTGTCACCCCCCTCTGAAAAGTCGGGCGCTCGGTCATGGACCGAACGCCCAACAGTATCAGGAGAAAAGAGGGGACCCGGCGGCATACCTTATCCCGCCGGGTGACTGCCCCCTCCTCTCTCTGCCGGCGTCCATCACCAAGATGGCCGCCGGCAGGTATCAGAATACTGAGAGTTCCCTTTTCGTCACAGAGGCCACAACAATGGATCAAACAGATTGACTGGCCGCTATAGCTTTATCTGCGCATGTGCCAGATCTGGTTCCAATTCATTAGGGGCCTGGTTGCAAGAACCAGGAGAGACAGCTGACTCCTAGACGTTAGAATAGAACAACCAGGATTTGCTGGGCTTGTAAGTATGTTTATGATGCATAAATGAGCACAAAAGGTAAGGGGTAGATGAGGAATTATTTTAATGGGTCTGCTTTAATGTCATGAAACATTCTGGTAAAGTCTGGATAAACAAAACCTTAAATGCTGCTTCTAACCAGCCATAGCATTCATGCTAAAACTGGGGGTGTTTTGTACACTTGATACAGTTCATCCCTAATCATTTAGTTCATCCCTAATCATTTGCTGTTCATGTGATTGGTTCACTGATTTTCCCAACAGTTTTTCTCTTTCTATAACATTGGGAGTGCCAATAACCTACAGAACAGAGGCAGGTAGAATCTACAATTAATTTGACTAATGTATAAAGCTGACCTGGAGGGGATTTTTCATTCTCAAAAAAATAGTTTTACTTTTCGGTGTTCATACAGAAGGCAAAAAGTACAAACTTTATCGTATAATAGCTTTGATATTACAATTTGGTTTGAAGCCTGGGCTTGTTTTTAGTAAAACAAAATGTTTTCACTGCTTTCATTCTAGAATCCTGCAGCTTGGCAAATTATATAGGACAGCAGCCACTGCAGAAATCTGTTTGAACTAAAATAACACAAACTATGTCAATGCAAGGCTTTTTATACAGGACTAGTAAGTGTATTATCATGTTTCTCATTAAATTCTATTCTAGGACCTTTCTTCTAGATTCATGTCCCACCAAACTGTTCAGTATGTCTTTATTACAGCTGTAGACCTCAAATCCATTCTGTTTTGTTAGTTTATTCAATTCCAGAGTAATTTCAGGCACACGTTTTCCACAATTCCTCTGTGAAATGTTTAATTTCTACACAGAAATGGTCTGTTTGCTTGATGTTTACATAAATGATTGTACATGTTCATTGAGAAGTGCAAAAGGGAATTCTTCCTGTTATAGACCTTTGCAGACAGAACATATTCATGTTTTTGTTTTTTCTAAAAAAAAAGTGCCATTTTCGATTGCTTGAAAATATATACTATTATTCAGCTTCCCTAGGGATATTTGTGTAAGAGTTCTGCACAGCTTATGCATCATATTTCAGGGTTATCATTCCCTATTTTTAATATATTAAGTCTACATTTTCTATTATTGGACAGCACAGTCAGTGACTTAGTGGCTAGTACGGGAGGGGGTCAACTTCATTAATATGCTCACACTTGGAGACTCGGATACATAGAGTTAGGACCACACTTTGCAGAGGTGCCTTGACGCGGCAGTGTGGCTTCTACATATTTTTGGCCAAAAGTTTGTGCAACTAAACCTCTGATTTTAACGCATACTGTTGACAGGGCTACCTGTTTGGTTGCAAGGTGGCTGGCAGGTTGAGGCTGGGGAATTTTTGTGTTTTGTATTGTCATCCCTGGTTTGAATCCCGGTCAGGACACTATCTGGAAGGACTTCCCATGTACTCCCTGTGCTTGCATGATTTTCTTCTGGGTACTCTGGTCTCCCACACTCTAAAGACATGCTGTAAGGTTAATTGGCTCCTGCCTAAATTGGCCCTGTATGCTTGTGCAATAGGGACTTTTGATTGTAAGTTCCTTGAGGGCAGGTGTGAATGTGAATGTGCTATATGTAAAGCTGCCAAAGACTCTTGCCAAAATTTGCATCTACTCTGTCCTCATTAGCTCACCAGTGTTTTTTTTCAAAGTCGGATCTGCTAAACATTTTGGTTTAGTAATTGGTATAGAAAAATAAGAGTACCAGTAGCAGTAATAATAATAATGTTATATTATTGCATCATTGTTAGTGCTCCTGCACACAATTACTTTATGATCCTAATACAAACTTTTTTAAACTGTGGCTTTTTTCGCAGAACTATAAACTTCAGCTGTCTTGTCAGTTTTTAGGAGAAGATGTACTAAGATTTTTTACAGCCCTTGTGAAGACTGTATTGGGCACTCACTTTTACAGCACTGGCTGAGCTTCAATAGAAGAACTGAGGGCAATTAATCTACAGATATTGAGAAGGACCCAACAGACTTTACAAGAGAAAGCAAGGTAGAGTTGTGACTGGTAACATTATGATCCCAAAGACTTATCTTTTGCCTCTGATATCAGCTCTTTACTGCTGGGAACTTTGGTATCAACTGCAACCCCACCAATCCCTATTGATAAAATACTGGATCTGTGCTACCTTCACATGCACACAGATTTTCTATGCTTAATTTGCCTCAAGTGCCTGCTTAATGGAGTCCCTCTCCCACCCCTGGCTCCATAGCAGTTGCATTGACTGTTATGGCTGGAGGTAAAAAACTATACACCTAGAAACATCACTTTCCCAGCAAAAAGGGTTACACTTTAAGGTGAAAGGGACTTGATCTGGTCAGTAGGGTGGGGTGACCTAATTTCTGGGTCCACAGAAAATATAAAAAGCCAGGAGGAGACTTGACCAACCGGTATTTACTTCTTTTGGTTGGAAAGATCCTTTATCTTTTGAGGATGGCTAGGCTTTGATCAAAAATGTACAATTCTCCAACTGCCACATCTATTCAGTGTCACCTCATTATTTGGGTGGGTATGCTGTATTCCCTATATAAATTAGCTGAAGGAACCATGAAAGTAACTACTGAGAGAAATATGGATACTGGTAATTCTTCCTTCTGAAAATGATGGATTCCTGGCTGTGGCAAGTCTCAATAATTTTGGAGTAATTGATCTGGAGTCAGAGCATTGTGGCACCTCCTGATCTACATACTTCTAGGTCTGTGACTCAAAGTAGTGAAGCCTTTGGATCAGCTTAATAGACAACTACCATTTTCAAAAGGACAGAAGTGGCAGTTTCTATGTTTTCCTAGTACTTGTTTTTTTTTAAGGCTAGAGAAAAGCTGAAGTCTTTCAGGAAACATGACTATGAATGGTTGTATAAACTAATCGTTAGCAACATATTTCTACATGAACATCAGCTACTCAGAATATGAGCTACAAGAATATCCCTCTCATTATTATGAATACAATCCACAATTCCACTCTATGCTTTGGGTTTTATACATATATATTTAACAATACATTATATGTAACATAATGTAAAGCATGTCTGTCAGAGGTTTGAAGAAGAGTAGAGAAAATCACTTTTAGCTTAATTACTGTCTTCCAGTTATTTTACTGTCCTGTTGCCTTGTCTTCTCTACTGAGAAAATGAATTAAGTGTAGCACAGAAAGAACAAAGCCGCCCACCCAAAACTTATTTCTTCATTTTGTTCCCTTATGTTTTTCCTATACACCTCCGCATCCTGACAGCAAGCAGTGTCTGGTATCTTGGCATGTCTTCACTGCACACCTAATGAGATTTTAAAAATGCAACCTGCTCAGAGTCTGTGAAGTAATATCTAGAAATAGCTATAAACTTTAAACGGGAAGAGAGGACCAACCTCAGGAAATGCTATGTGTATTTTTATATTTTGAAAAATGTAGTGATAAACAGAAGCTTACATTGCGTTTTAAAGCATATTTAAAGGCAAAACTTTTTTTAGATTTAGGTAGAGGATTGAGGGTTTAGAACCATTGTGAGGTTTTTTTTATTGTCTATAGCCTTGTTAGGGAGATTCACACTTTCTAAATGTTCTGATCACCAATGTCACCAGGAATAAGGGCAAGGGTACATTTTTGGTTGCTACTAAAAGCATATTTGTTTGACAATTGCAGTGTTTCATAAATCCATGCTGGCAATCATTTATGATTGTTTTCTGGCAAATACCCTTTTATGCATCCTTTAGCAAGCCCTCAAGTTTCTTCCCCACCATAGAAGTTAAACCTCTAGGCCTGTACTTGCTGGGTAAAGACTTTGATATCTTCTTAAATATAAACACCACATTGGCCTTGCATCAATCCTTTGGTGCCAAACCAGTAATTAAACCGGGGTGCAGGAGGTAAGTACAGGAGTGTAGAGAACATTACGAATGGGTTCTGCATAGCTAAGACTTTAGAGGAGCTGATTAGTATATTCGAGGTATATACCCAATTTCCCTGAAAATACTGCAGTGGGGCAGAGAGTATTGAGAGGGAACAGAGGTGAGTACAGGCTGAAACTGTTAAAACCAGAAATAGCAACAGACACTATGACAATGTAACAATATGTAACAGTGGCTGGAAACCACACTGAACAAGGCAGACTATAAATGAATTGTTTTGCTTGGTTGTTTAGACTATCCACATAATTATGATGTTACTGTCAAATGTAATAGCTCATAACAGCCCTGACATCTAATATGAATTACAGGTAAAAGGAAAACAATGCTGACCCCTTTAACCTCCCAGACAAGCAGAATTCCATTTCAACTGGTAGAATCAAATGATATACTGCCATCTATTGGTTGCAAAAGCACAGTGCATTGTTTTGTAAAACAAAGGAAATGAAGCTAATCATACCACTGAATAAAACTAAATAAGTATGTATAAATAAGATTACAAATATGAGAATAATGCAGTATGCAATGATACACACACATATACATACATTACAATAAAAAGGTATGTGTATGTAGACAGATGGGTTAGACTCGGGGCCAGAAGTGCTTGGTTGGATGTCTCCCTCCTGTGTGGCTATCTACCATAGAGTGCTGGGAGTGATGTAATTTCCTCCCAACACCACGAATGAGACGAAGAGGGAGATTGTGGGCGGCGTCGAATTACATGTCGCAACCGCCGGGAGCTGATTTAATAGCAGATGGCATTGGCGCCCGGTGGTTGTGACATGTAGTCCAACGCCAACCACAATCCTGAATACCGCAACGACTAGGTGCCGATGCCATCAGCTTACAGCGTTTGCAGTATACAAGATTCGAATCCCAGAGCGGCAGCCTAATTTAGCGGGCAGGGGCGGATCCAAAGTCTAATGTCGGGCGGATCCAAAGTCTAACTATTATTCCAGAAAATAAGGTGTTGCTTACAGAATAGAATATTGTAATAATACATTACGTTGCAGTTGTTTGTCTTTTTTTCCTACACATCCTGACATTTTTGTGTGCAGCAATTGAATCTCTGCCAAACAACATGTGGCACATCACTGTCATTAAAATGGGTCTGCCATCCACATTGCACATTACCATGTTTTGTTGCTGTAGAGCTTTGTGATACACATGATCCAGGATGGAGTGCCCCAGACTTAAAGGGTTATTAAACCCTCACTTTTTTTGCATATATCTACTACTAGCAAGCAGTAGATAAATGCAGAATATTTTTTTTTTTAAACTTTTGCAAAGGGTTAATACTTACCTGTGTCTCCGCTGCGCGCTCCTGTCCGAACATCTGAAAATTTCTTGGGCGTCTGCAAAGGATCTTGGGGCGGGCGCATGCGCAGTTCAGATGTTCGGCCTGGAGAGGAGGAGAGACGCAAGGTAAGTATATAGAGCAGCGTGCACCCGCACAGACTCCATGGGACATCAGAGAAGAGGAGTCAATGCTGGATCGGAGACCCGCACCAGCGCTGGAGGGACAGCTGAAAACTACAGGAAAGAAGAAGATGATCGGATTATGAGGCATCATTTAAAGCAAGTCCTTACACTAACATTGGGTGAGGGGAAAAAATGATCCTTTAATATCACTTTTCCTGACTACAGTGCACCCAGTGGCAAACCTAAGGGACAAAGGACCCGGTCTCCTGATTGGCCCTCCCAAGCTAATTATGAGTAAATAATAAGGCCTGGTTCCCACCTACATGTCCTGTGAACGTGCATTTGCCGCGCTGCTCTATTAATTTCAAAGGTCATATCTGCGTGGCATCTAGAACATATGTTGTCCGCACACCATTCTCCTTCGGAATGTCTTTTTTATTTGTATTCCTTTAGCATGACATGTGCATGCTAGAGGAATACACATTTGCATTCACATGTCATGCTAAAGGAACACAAATAAAAAAGGACATTCCGAAGCAGAATGGTGTGCTGACAACATATCTTCTTGATCGTACATTGTGGCGCCATCCACCAGTTGCTCCAGCACCCGCTGGATTTTGGGGTAAATCGGTACGGTGTGCGAAGGGGATATTACAAAGATATCTGCGTGGCAAAAAAGGCCCCTCCACTATTTTGTGCGATGTGCGGGGTGCATTTTTCTGCTGCTTTTGCATGCATGGACATGCAGCAGAAAACCTCACTACTTGCTGGCCGCATTTGGGGTGCCTTAAGAAATCTATGGCACAGCAAGTGCGCCTTGGCGCGTTTCCACAGGCAGGTGTTAACCAGGCCTAAGACTAACATTACACCTTTAAATAAAACTCCAATAGCAACAGTACTTGAACCATTTACAAATTAATAGGAATCCCAGCAATGTCAGTGAAGGGTTAACTTTGCCAACTCAAAGGTATACTTGCAGTAAGCAGACTTCTGTAATTGCAGACACGGGAAGGTGCTGGAGAGCAGGTCAGCGTGGAGCTCCAAAGGGCAGGAGTAATGAAGAATGCAGCCTGTCAGCATGGAACTGATGATGGAGGGTGATCGCAAGGCTAAAGCTATATGGGTGATATTTTGTAACTCAGTAGTGGTAATAAATCCAATAGCAGTTTATCACTAAGGGACTGCTAAGCCTAAAGCTGGGCAATTGTTGTTTGCAAGGCATTCCCTACACTAGATGGAGCTGAGGAGCATAGGAAATTCCTGTTCTCCTTGGCTCCATCTAGTGGTAGGAATGACAGTTATTCATCAGAGATCAGAGACATTATATCATCAGAGATGGTATAACCCTCGGCTTCCTCACGTCCCAGTGTATAGAACGTGATGACTCAGGGACCTTAGACCGCTGCAGTGGGAGAGATGCTGGAAGGACCAGTCTAAGAGAATCATGAACAGTTTGCCTTTACTAAGGATTGGGTGAGTATAACTTTTTTTAGCACCTAGACAAAAACAAGCAATTGACCCTTGCAGTGTGGGGGTAGCCCCGCTGCAAGGGTTAAGAAAAAATTTGCTTTGCTTTAACTCCTAATTCTCTAAACACTGAATAATCTCTAATGCTGGCCATAGATGCAGCAGTTGGCTTAATGTATTCATTTGTTTTTTCGTTTGAAAGCTGGTTGACTGTTATTGAAATTCCAAGAAAATTGATGTGTATAGCCAGCACAACGTGTCAAAATTAATTACAAATGAATGTTTGTATGTAATTTGGGGATGTGTAGTTTAAGCTAACACAAAAAAAACCTATATTTTTCCTTATGAACTGTCAAAAAAATCAAGAAACAAAATAGCTGATGAGAGCAGAGAGAAGAGAAATGACTAGGGCTAGTTAGATATAATAAAGGGTTAAAAAGTGGTAAATGAAAAAGACTTTCATTTTAAAAAGAGCTTTTTTTATACTTTCTTTACCAACACCTGTTTAAAAACATAAATAATTATAATTAGCTGCTCTTTAGAACTTTAACTAATGCAATAGTCTAAATTCACAAAGCTCAAACACAGTTTAGGGATCCTTATTTTCAAAAAAAGTTTGTTGTGTAAAGCTTCGTGAATTGAGCCTAAAGTATCAATTATACACCTACAGATTTTCTGCAGATGTTCTATGGTCAGATGGAAAAAGTGCAACAGATTCCTCAATCTATGCTAAACTGTGTGGATGGAGGAATCTCCCACTGGGCTTCATGCTTCAGTATCTTGCTAGTCAGCCCCGCTGGCTCTCAAAATACCTGAACAATGCCTGCATCCAATCAGATCGTTCAGGTATTTTGACAATCAGCAGGGCCGACAAGCAAGATATTGAAGCTTGGCCCAGTGGAAATTCCTCCATCCACACAGGTTAGCGTAGATGGAGGAATCTGATCATAGAAAATCTGCAGATAATCAATAGGTGTATGGCCAGTTTACGGCAAATTTCCCCTGCAAATTCCCTTGCAAAGTGCAAGGTCTGAGGGACAAAACATCAGGTGAGACGGGAGGAACATAATATGTACAGCCACAAGCCAGGAACGGAAAGGCTGGACATGATTGAAACCTTTAAATACATTAAAGTGTGAATAAGGTTTAAGAGGGAAGTATTGTCAATAACAAGCTGAGATTATGCACACTGCGACACAGAGGAAAGTTTAAAACTAACCTTAAGAAAAAATGTTGTTTACTGAAAGAGCACTGGATGCTTGGAACAAACTTCCAGCAGATGTAGTGGGTGTACAAACACAGAACCTGACATTCACCCTTTCACTTCTGGACCAGTTTTTCCATTTTTCTTACACATGCTAACTTGTGCATCTTTGGCTTAAAAACTTCTTAAAATCCCCAAAATATTATCAATTTTCTGAACGTAGAGGACCTTCAAATTAAAAAGCTGTAAATTTTAATGCCATATTATGTTTGCAAAACTGTTTATCAAATCTATATTTTCAGTTAAAAATACACTAAAATTATATTGTTATAAAGTTATATTTTAGTGCACGCTAACACAATATAATCTTAATTTTGCTTTTGTAAAAATATATTAACAGGGTTATTCACAGAAGGGTGAAGAGTTTGGAGAAGGCAGGAGAAGTGAACAATCTAGGACAACATAGCTGAATTTGAAAGTGAGCTGAATTGGAGAATTTTTCCAAATCATCTATGTTGTCCTAGATTGTTCACTTCTCCTGCCTTCTCCAAACTCTTTACCCTTTTGTGAATAGACCTGTAAGTCTCAATACTGCGTGTGCCTATGAGGCGGCAGCAAACTATCATATGCCCATCCAATCTCCTGTAGAAGTCTGCAGACCACCTATCAAGACTTAAAAGGTCAAATTTATTTACTCTAAATACATTATTGGAGCTTGTTTTCTCATATAGGAAGGTTATCTTACATTTCATATAGGATACTTATTAAAACAAATGGTTCAAGTCATCCTCTATTCCTGGCTATTTTGTGTAAAATAATAAGTAACACGTTTTATTTTCTACAGTTCTGAAGTTTTGCTTTGCCTTTCTTGTCTCATGTTTACCATTACCTATTGTTTCAATCACAATTCAAGTATTCACAGTGTGAAGTATTTAAAGGGACATACTGCAAGCAAAGCTTATTTGAACAATCTTGTCTCTTGAAAGACGTTCAGACAGCAGCCAATAAAACAACCTTATTTCCTGCCATTGTTAGAATGGCAAGTCTGAAATTCCATCTAAATGCCTCTGACCCTACTGCCATAACAGCCAGTGCATACTTTACTGATTAGTATATTCCTGTACATAAAGGATAAGGGGTGGCCAGTGGAGAAAAAAACAAATCCTTGCCATTACTGCCAAAATGCTGATAATATACAAGTATGTTGAACTCTTTGTCCAGCCAGTTATTTTCACAGAACAACAGCACAGCCATCTGGAAATAAGCTGGAGTCTTGTAAATTCAGCATTTTCCCTATTTAGTAAAGTGTTGCCTTAGCAAATGTGGAGCTTTACAACAGTCAGTGTAGAATTACAGCATGATAATAATGATAATAATTGCACTGCTTTACTCTGCTCCTGTTTGTAGAACAACATAATATTTTATTGAGTGGCACTACATTGCTTTGGAAACAAGTACGACATATAATGTGGCCATGCACACACACCGACTGACTGTTACTTTGCACGCAAGTAAGATTCCACAGTTGCCTTTACTTGAGTAATAATGTTATTATAGTGATATCAGGAGTCTTAATCTAAAATAAAACAACTTCTGCATATTTTCATGCGTAATATACACTGCCTGTTAAACAAAGAAAGGCACATACTCTAATATTTAATTGGTTCGCCTTTAGCTTTGATTATGGCACACATTCACCGTGACATCGTTTCGATAAGCTTATGCAATGTCACAGCATTCATTTCTGTCCAGAGATGCATATATTTTTCACCAAGATCTTGTAGTGATGATGGGAGAGTTGGACGACTGCATGAAGTCTTCTCCAGCATATCCTAATGAAAATGATGTCTCATGCTCCCTGAACCACTCTTTCATAATTTGAGCCTGATGAATCCTAGCATTGTCATCTTGGAATATGCCCATGCCATTGGGGAAAAAAACATTCATGGAAAAACCTGGTCATTCAGGTGGGCAGCTGACCTTATTTTTTGGGTACATAACGTTGCTGAACCTAGACCTATTTTACAATGGAAAATTCTTACCTATTTACCTAGCTAAATCCCTGTGGTGACTTTTTTTTGGACAGGCAATATATTATGCCTTTATTTACACATAAAGTCTAAAAATGCATGTAACAATTATAAGGAAGCGTAATAATATTTTGCACTATGACATGATCTACACTAATTCTAAGAAACAAAACTACGAGCTACTACAAAACGACTAAAAACACAAGCCAGAAACCGTTAAAGGATAACTGTACTTTTAATTATTCATTATTTTTCAAATATTTTTACCCCACTCCATAGCTACTCTCCAAGGTTTATACCTACCAGGCCCCTTAAGATCTTCACTAGGTGGCCCACCAGAAACCTGCGCAGCTTCATCAACAAAAATATTCTGACTGAGCATCTCTTCTTCTTGGAATAATAGAAATCTTTAGGAGATAATTTTCCAAATATATAAAAGAGAAAGACTGTAAATTGATGGGTGGAATGGCATTGTAATTATTTAGGATTCACAGGAAAGCGAGGGCTCAAGAAGGGCATCACCACTAGGATTCTAAAGAGCAGATAGGAGGCAAGGTATGGTATAGAATCTGCCATACTGCAAGCTCTAAAAAACACAGGACAGAAGAGGTGGTTGGATCTTAAAAGTATTTCCACAAGCTTTTCAAATGGAAAATATATACTGGAGTTATTTTATTACTTTTTAGACTGTAAGCTCTCATGAGCAGGGCCCTTCTAACCATCTTGTCATGTATTGCATTTTAACTGTACTGTCTCCCTTTATATTGTAAAGAGCTAGACAAAATCCTGTATAATGATAATAGTAATATACCATGTAGCTACTTGTTTGGCTGGACTTGTCCTATATTTGTTTAGCTAGGTATCATATATTAATATTCAGACACGTATATGCATGAAAACAACTACCAACCTGTTGGAAGCTAAAATAATTGACATCTATGATACATCTTTGATGGAAAAGGTTCCTTAATATTGTGAGCTGCCCGTGCTGTTTGATATGCGAATGAAGACCATCAAAGGGTTCTTGGGGCTGGACACTGATCAAAGGAGATCTGCTGGACTGTCACGTCCTGGGGCAAGCCCAACCCCCTGCTGGTATTTACTGCCCTCACTTGTGTCAGCAAGGCATATATTCTGGGATGGGGCAGGGGCATATGATGGAACCTTCTTCCTGTGTGACACTAACCTAGCTGACAAGCAAGACCTTTGGACAAGACAAGTCTTTCTGAACTCTGCAATCAAGAATGTGATTCGCTGAGACCTGCTGGAGAGGCGTGTCCTGAGAATAGAGAAAAACCCCATGGCTTGTGTGACTGAGAGAGAGAGAATGGTGTAGCTAGCTTTAGGATCCTTAACCTCAATTCCTATCCCCAATTCCCCTTTCAATTCCCTTAATTGTAATATGTATGTATATCCCTATTTGTAAATAAACCCGACACTTATTTAAGATTCGGTTGTTCATCAGTAATTTAAGGCACCCCCAAATCAGAGCACATTCTACATTTGGCACCCCAGAAAGCGTGTCCACATAGAACCTACAAGACGGAATTGCTCTAATTCAAGTTGCTGAAAGAACAGACCAGACCTGTGGCACGGATCTCGTGGTGAAGTCAGCTGGATCTTGGACTTCGTAGAAGGGTTGAAAGTGTGGTGAGTTGTTCAGTGGATATGCAAAAGTTCTAATTGTTTGTTGTCCTTGAGTGTATGTGAAGTTGTAATAGTGGATAAAGTATTTCAAATTCCCTTAATTGTAATATGTATGTATATCCCTATTTGTAAATAAACCCGACACTTATTTAAGATTCGGTTGTTCATCAGTAATTTAAGGCACCCCCAAATCAGAGCACATTCTACACAACCTTACATGACCTTCTCTTTGGATGGTAAGTGCTTCACATTATCATTACACAATAAACTGTCTACATCTCTGATTGTTTTACTTTTTTGCAAAAAAAAATAATTGCATCTATAAAACAACGTTTTCCGTAGTAACAATGAAAACAATAATACGTTTGAAATATAGATTTGATACACAATTAATTTATAGCATATGAAACCTTGCCTACTCAAATATTTTTGAACTCCACATTAGTTGCAGCTGGCAGAGATGTGCACTTTATAATCCCAGCTGGAAGGTAAATTGGCAGGTCAGCTTTGCTTCTATTGTTATGGAAGATGAATATCAGCATTACAATTTGAAACTTGGGTCTAAGCATTTGTTTGTTAATTTCTAGTGTAGCACTGATTTAAAGTAGATCTAAACCTTAACGGGAACACATTTAGCCTGGATATACATTTGTAGATTTTCCTATGAACCTATGAACCTGAATCAGAACATTTGATAATGCCATAGCTACTAGGGCGAAACATGAGAGCAAAGACTGGCCTCTCTTACACAAGATGACTTTGGTTTTCTACTTGTTCCTTACACAGGCAAAGCTGCCCTTTGTGTGCAGCATGGCACCACATACTTCTGTGGTACAGTGCACCAAATTACATCCCTCCCCCCCCAACACACACACACCTTCACCATATCTGCCATTAAAAGTAAACAATCTCCTTTACTAAAAAAAAAAACAAAAAAAAAAAAACAAGGTCTGCAAGACCTATTGTCATGGTCTGGCGACCGGGGCTCACAAAATGACTAAAAGTAGCGTGCACAAAATGGTGCCTGGGATGAAAACACAACAGGAAGTAGGTGTCTGTGCGTTAACAGGGACGCACTAGAGGCGCAGATTCTAAGAAGGGTCAGGTGTTCGACAGAGCCTCTAATGGTGAGGATGATTGGCTGTTGGACACCTTCCAGGTTGCGGCCCTCTAGGACGCCCACACAGACATAAAGGTTAGTTGCAGCACCGAGGTGCTGGATACAACAGCAGGCAGGGTTGAAGCCTATAGACAGACACACACGTAGGCACAGGTGCAAGGACTTACTGAAGAAGCTGATGATCAATCCACTGCAGGACGTACAGGATCTAACTGTGAGGAAGAGGGAATCCAGACACACAGGGAACCATTGTAGGTGGTAGCAACCGCAGGGATTACAAAGGCAAGTGATAAACAGGGAGTCCGACTGGGTGTAAAGACATGTTGCTCGAACGGCACGGAACAAGTGAGCTGGACTTTTAATGGAGAGGTTCAGAGTGGATTGGCAGGAAGCCAAGCAGCTCAGACAGGAGGTAAAACCCGGCACCGGATCATCACACAGGGAAGTGTGACACCTATATTGAAAGGCAGAGGTTTTTGGGTGCTATTGGTTGTAATTTCATTACATTTTAATAACCTGGGGTGAAGCTGTATGAGATTTTGGGTACAGTGGTCTGAGGTCTAACTAGCACAAAGCTAAACAGTTTAACTTAAATTATAGATAAAAATGATACATATCAATGATATAGATAACATAAAATAAATGACAAATTATCAATAAAAATTACAAGGTATTATTATAGAGGGAAAAGCCAGAAATAATATGCAGATTCACTCCACAGTATGCAAGCACTTTTACAAGGTCCCAATTTTAGAGGTAGAAACAATGCAGGTTTATAATTGGAAATTAAAATTGGATTGTATTATTTCACAAGAAGTCCAGAAATATTGCACAGACTTGATCCACACTATGTAAGTAGCTTTAGTGGGACACAGTTTAAGAGGGAGACCCCGGGCAGGTTTAGATCAATAAATCAAAATTGGAGTGTATTACTTCACGGGAAAAAAAGACAGAATAATTGTTAAATCCGTGCACACTATTTGAGGTACCTTTTTAAGCCACAGTTTCACAGGAAGACAGGTTAAATTCAAGACATCAAAATTATAGTGCTTGTTTCATATAAAAAAGCCCAAAGTATTGTACTCTATGCACTTATACTAGGTCACATTTTAAACAGGAGAGGCACCGGACAGCTTTTAATTAAATATCTACATTACAGTGTATTTTTTTCAATAATACAAAGTCAGAAAAATATTTTAGTAACAACATGCACAGTATTTAAGCACTTTCAGTAGGCCACATTTTGGACAGCACATCAGCCTTCTTAAAATAAAAAATCTACATCATCTATATTTACAAAAAATCTAGATGGAGTTACATCATCAGGTCTGAATAATCAAGCGGTCGAAGACTCAAAACCCGGAAGAGGACCAAGCCAAAGATGGAAGCTCTGGAGAGGGAGAAGTGTGGCACTGGAGGGGATCAGTTTGACAGGTAAGTCTGGGATAATGTTCTGATATACTGTGCATAATAGCATGTTATGGCTAATATCCCCCTTTTTTAACCAGGGTTTACTTCCACTTTAAGGGTATCTCCCAAGCATGTTATTGAAAGGATTGTTTTTTTTCCTCAAGCCCTCAAAGACGCAAAAAAAGGAGGATCCTCACCTGCTGAACAGTATTTTTTTAAATGTATTTTTGCATTGGTACATGTTCCCCATGGCAGTGCTCAGCATTCCATGCCCTTTTTTTTAAAAAACTTTAGCCTTGATAATTGCCAGAATTAATTTTTAAGATTCGCCCTCCCCATAGAATTCAATTTAAGTTTGTAATTTTGGGGCTTTACCATGGGCTTAACAAATAACCCAGGAACCTAACCCAACCACATTTGCTATTGCATATTTGAGTATAAGGTAAGCAATTTTCCACCATGTTTACTATATGGAACATTTATGTAATTACAAAATACATGGTGATGATATTTCGTCTTAATAACATCTTTCCAAGGGTGACTAAATTGGGTTAAGCTAACCTTTAAACAAAGATGAGGAGAGTAGTGTTAAGGATAGGGCTACTTTCAAGGAAAGCCTGCTGTCAGTTTTTGTACTGCTATGTATATGTCCCAAGATGGGAGATCAAATAGTTTTGAGTTTTGAGGGTCCACACTTTACAAAGGTGCAGCAAAAACATATGTTTAACCTAAAATGTTAAACAAGCAAGTAGACCTAATAAAGTATCCATGTGTATACAGTAGGGATGTCCCGATACCACTTTTTCAAGAACAAGTACAAGTACTAGTACTGCCCCTCATGTACTTATACTAATATGCTCTTTTGCTTTCTGTTCAATGGCCAAAGGGACTGCCTAAAATTTTGTCCAAAACACTCAATGAAAGGAAATGTGGTATGTCATGAAATAAATTGTTATAAAGTAACCAAAACATTTCCATCTAACCGAGGAGTAGAACAGCTTAATAACTGTAAACACAAAATTGCATTAATGATTTTGTTCTTTTGAACATTTTGTATTATCAACTTGAACTCTGTATACTTTGTGTTTATGACGAGATTCTGCCAACTTAATTTTATTGCATTCAGTGCTTTCTAAACTATTATTTAAACAATGTTGTTTATTTCACACTTTGTCCTCTAAATCATTCCTGACAATTTACTATTGTACTTGTGTCCAAGAACAGGAAATAAATGAGCGCTTTGCATGAGTCTGAGTTTGTTGATGACTTCACAGCCAAATATGTTTTCATTGCCTTTTTAAAAATGTGATTGTATAGTACATAGCAACATAGATTCTTACAACAGTTCACATCTGCGGGTTCATTTCTCATTTAAGGGGCTTATTCCTTACTTAAAAATGTGTAGTCGGGGACAGGAAAATCATTCTTTTATACACCTGTCGCCAGCTGCAAAGTCAAGCACAGCTCTCCCTGTGTAATCTTCAAATGGATGCAAACCCTAACAATAAACATCTCCCCTTTGGATGTTAAAGCCCCACTCCAGGCAGATAGAAAATACTCAATTTAATGCAGCTCTGTATTCATTAATACATCATTAAATATATGTTTTAAATGCAAACAGTTTAGGTACCTGAATTTGATTTTAAATCAGGCAGTCATCAGTGGAATATATAGAACATTTGTGGGAGGTGTGTGTGAAGCAATAATACAGAATAACCATTATGTTATGCACCCCTGAGTCATAATTAACCAAAAGGTTCACCACTCTGATACTGTGTAGTACGTACAGTGCATCAGAAGTATCAGAAATCACTATTTCCTTGTTTTAGTTGTAAAAACAATGTTTTGCTTTATTGAGAATTTTCTGAAAGTAAAATTTAGGTTGCTATTACACACACTGTCAGGGATACCGGCACAGGTGACCCCACACCTGCGCAGGTACCCACACAGGCAGACCAAACACGTGACCACACAGGACAAGGCAGAATATATGATATACAGTTTTAATATGCCAACCAGAATAATACAAACAGAAACAAACCTTAGCAACCAACTACATCTAAACAACACCACATGCAAGAAGAAACAGGCAAGCACAACCAGGGAGCAAAGCAAAACACCAGGGGAACTAAGGGACGAAAGGTCAGGGTACAAGGAGCTAACAGGACTCAGGAACATAAACAGGTCACGGTTCTGTACAACAAGCAGGGAACATACACAGGATACAGGACTCGGGAACAGAAGCAGGTTACAGGACTGGAGACTCAGGCGAAACAGGAAACAATACTGAGCCACAGACCTTACTGCAGGGAGGGCTTAAGTAACATCCCAGGGAGCACCAGGTGGTGGATTGGTGGCAGCTGGGAGACACCTGCAGGTGAGCACTGGAGTTGCAGTTTCCAGCACCACCCAGTGGAGGTCTGGTGCCTAGCAGTTCCTGGCTGCCTGGAGACCCCCGCAGGTGAGTACGGAAACTGCAGGGCTTAGCTTCAGCGCCACATGGAGGCGCTCTGGATCCTAACAGTACCCCCCCTCAAGGAGCGGGCTCCGGACGCTCCATAAAAGTCTGGCCGTGCCACTGGGATCCACGGGCACAGAAGGCCTGTGCAGTCGCCAAGTCCACCATTCGCCCCATGGCCAAGGTCCTGGGTCCGGGCGAGCACCCCCCCACCAGGGTCGGGCAACAGGCCGAGTAGTCCACCATCAGGATCCGGTAGCAACCTCCACAAGCCAGCAGAAATCCTAAGAGGAAGGCAATGGGCACCAGGTTTCCGCAGCGTATGCCCCCCAGCACTGAGGGGCCTGGGTCTCAGCGGACATACCACCTCCAAGCAGCATGGGGGGGTCACTAGGACCGACAGTGCACTCAGCCAGCCACATGGTTACCCCCAAAGCAGTGGCCACCCGACCCAGGTCACCACGTACTTCGGAGAACGCAGCGAGACCCTTCGGAAACCAGGCGGGCTCAAATGGAGCTCCCCCGTTCCCCAGGACATCACCACTACCCGGTCTAGGCTTGCGCACCTGATCACCCAACCTAAGGTGGATGCCGGAACCCCCAGGCCCCCGCGCTGCAAGGGACATTACCTCGTCACCAGGACCAGAGCAGACAGCGAGCAAACGTCCCAAAAAGTACAGTTGGACATGCCGCCAGGGCACCGGATCAGCAGAAGCAAAGAGTCGGGAAACAGGCACAGGATCGCAAATGATGAACCGGACAGTAGGCACCAGGTCAGGGGTGAAGAACTGGGCAGCAGGCCCCGGATCGTCAGAGGCGATTAGCTGGAACTCGGGCACCGGATCGGCAGAGGCGAGGAGCTGGAACTCGGGCACCGGAACGGCAGAGGCGATGAGCTGGAACTCGGGCACCGGAACGGCAGAGGCGAAGAGCTGGGCAGCAGGCACCGGATTGGCGGAGGCGAAGAGCTGGGCAGCAGGCACCGGATTGGCGGAGGCGAAGAGCTGGCACAGGATCGTCAGAGACCAGGAGCTGGGCAGCAGGCACAGGATCGTCAGAGACCAGGAGCTGGGCAGCAGGCACAGAATCGTCAGAGACCAGGGAGCAAGGGGTCTTAAGGAATGGGCGAGGACCCCACTTGCTTGAATGGGCCAGCCTGTCCAAAGGATGCAGGGAACCTCTCAGGATAGTATGGAGGGATGTGGATAAGGGAGGCCCCAGGGACGAAGCATCTTGCACCAGGGCAGGATGGCCGGGAATCGGCATTGGCCCGACTGGAACAGGAGCTGGATCGGCATTGACTGGAACAGGAGCTGGATCGGCATCGACTGGAACAGGAGCTAGAGCAGGCTGAGCTGGAATTAGCCCTGAGTATCCCAGACGATCATCCACAGCCTCATCCGCAGAGCAGTCACTGCAATCCTCCTCCTCTGAACAATCAGTCCATTCCTCAAGAGCCTCCACGTCCGGCTGAGATGTAGCCAGGAGATGTGAAGGTTCTTGCTGGGTGGCCTTGGGAACAGACACAGCCGAGTGGCAAACTGGAGCTGATGCTGGGGAAAACCAGGAGTTGGTTTGATTATGAGTAGCAGGAGTCACTGCGGTAGCCCTGGGCAACCTGGTTAAACCCGATCGGGACCTGGAGTGGGGACTAGCCTGCATGGACCATAGGCCAGACCACGTCTGGAGCAGGGGTTGGGCAAAGGTATCTGCACAAACCCCATGGTCAACAAGGAACTGCACTGCATGGAAACATTCCAACAAAGTATCCCGAGAACACGCAGAGTAATGCTCAAAAAACTCATCTGGATCATCCTCTAATAGCCACACTAGCGACTCAACATGTGGCAGGGTAAATGGAGGGGAAAAGTCATCACCCTTACCACCACTCAGAGCCAGTTCTGTCCAAATCTGGATTAGGGGTTGGATATCCCAAAAAGGACAACCAGTTGTATCCATAAAACAGTGAGCGCTGCTGACATATTCCAATAGCTCTGCTCTGGGGGAGCGCTGGAATAATTGTCGGCAGCGCTGCGGTGCCTCAGATGCTAAACGCACATAATAATGCATGCACTCGCGATCCATTTTGACACTGGAATACCTCAGAAAGCGAGCAGGTCCCCATGTTGTCGATTTGGCCGTTACGTGGGTTCAGTATTCTCTCAGGGATACCGGCACAGGTGACCCCACACCTGCGCAGGTACCCACACAGGCTGACCAAACACGTGACCACACAGGACAAGGCAGAATATATGATATACAGTTTTAATATGCCCACCAGAATAATACAAACAGAAACAAGTCTTAACAACCAACTACATCTAAACAACACCACATGCAAGAAGAAACAGCCAAGCATACCCAGGGAGCAAAGCAAAACACCAGGGGAACTAAGGGACGAAAGGTCAGGGTACAAGGAGCTAACAGGACTCAGGAACATAAACAGGTCACGGTTCTGGACAACAAGCAGGAAACATACACAGGATACAGGACTCGGGAACAGAAGCAGGTTACAGGACTGGGGACTCAGGCGAAACAGGAAACAATACTGAGCCACAGACCTTACTGCAGGGAGGGCTTAAGTAACCTCCCATCGAGCACCAGGTGGTGGATTGGTGGCAGCTGGGAGACACCTGCAGGTGAGCACTGGAGTTGCAGTTTCCAGCACCACCCAGTGGAGGTCTGGTGCCTAGCAGTTCCTGGCTGCCTGGAGACCCCCGCAGGTGAGTACGGAAACTGCAGGGCTTAGCTCCAGCGCCACATGGAGGCGCTCTGGATCCTAACACACACTTTGGAAATGCTAGTTTGCTGACTCTGACTGTAAAAAAGCAGCTGCCTCTGGCTGTAACACTCTGAGTCACTGACTTGGAACAAGCCTGTAGCCAGTGGATTCACAATATAACATTATTGCTGATTGAATAACTTAACCCTAAGTATGCAGATCAGTTCTGACTTTACTTTAAATTAACTTTCTTAATAAAGTGCAGGCGCCTGCACATTTATTCAGATCAGTTCTTTTTTTGGAATGCAGTGTCCCTGGATCCTTGGCCGTGGATGAAAACTGGGTTCTGACTTGTGATTAAGGCCTGCCTGCCCATGTTCACTTACCCATCAAATGCAGTGGCAGACTCAGCAGTGGGGTTGGGGTATTATGAAATTGTAAGACCCCATATACAACCTCGGACTTGGATACTTGGATACTTGGTACAAAGAAAGTGAAGGCCAGCGCAAGTACATGTATGCGGCACAAGGTTAGATTTAAAAAAAATTGTATCCTATCATTTGAAGAACATGATTGTGCTTATAAATCAGAGAAGTCAACTGTCTGCATGTATAATACTATAACACCTAAATTCAATGGAGATTTAATTACATTAACATTTATTTGACTTGTTGAATTTATTTTTATAGTTTATAGGATAGCATTATAGGTTTATGGAAGGATTTTTACCGGTTGCTTAAAGCTCTCCTTAAACCCTGTGCTTATAAAATTTTCCTCCTAGATGTAAGGGGGTGTGGGGGGTGGTGGGGGTGGTAATGGGGGGGAGGGATCCTAACCTTAAGGAGTCACAGGGAGGAATTTAGAACCACCAATATACGGGATCTGAAAAACTAATGATCTTATGTGATTGTGTGTTGTACCTTTTTTAGTACGTTTTAAATAAAAACAAAAGGAAAATAAAGCTGTATAAAAAATATTGGTGCTGAGAAAGTTTTATGTCATAATAATTTCTGACTTTTTAGATTATTTTAGTAACAACAGCAATATCACCGTGGCAATGTTAGAGCCAACTTTGGTATGAGAAAAAATAACCTAGTAAGCAAAAAATGTACAAAATGCAAAGAGATGAAAGAGTTGGTACTGCTACATTGAAAAGTCCTGCACCTAATTCATAAAAACCTTGTGATAGTTCCATTAATAATTCTGATATGTGCAGCAGATTCAGGTAGTTCTTTGCACCATTTTCACAATGTGTCTCTATGGCTACAACAAATTTAAAAAGAGTTACCGCCATTTGTGGATAAGGAAACTGGAGGTAATTGAAACCAACTCCAAATTGGCCTACAAAGACATGCAACAGTGTTTAGAGTGGTACTGTACAATGTACTGTGTATTAAAGAGCAGGTCAGGAGGCAGGTTGGCGTATGCCACCTCCTCCCCTCTCTGGCTGCTAGGATGCTGTTGGCTACATAGTTTCATTGATTGCTAGGATGCAGGCCCCCAGCGTCCTAGCAACCAATGATGAGAGGCTCAACACTGAAAGTGAGCAGAGATCATTGGGGTTGCTGAGAGACTAGTTCCTCATCAGGTCCATCTTGCTTGTAGTTGACAGTGGATGTTAGTGGGTGGATTCCATAACCGCCAGCGCTGTTTATTTTTTTTCTGGAGCCCAGGCATGTTCAGCTCATCACTAGTAGGGATACATAATGAAATAAAACCTGACAGATGCTCTATGTCTTACACTATCCTTTCAAAAATAGCTTTGGCTAGAGCTGGACTTTAATGAATATATAACTAGATAAAAGTGGGCTTTTTAAATGATGTGATTGATCAATCAATATATGCTGCTATATTTTTGTTTACATTTTCTAGGTATTTGGGTATTTGCTCAAATTCACCACTGCAGAAATACGGAATAGCTAACCATCTCAACATATTTACCATACTACATTAAAATGTAAAATAGAATATAGACAGGTAGTTACCTAGTTAAGAGGGATTCTCAACTGACCCTTACAATTACCTTTTCGTATGTATATAGTGTATATATAGGCCAACATTTTTATAGGTATGAAGTGGGGAAGGGTAAGAACCTCTAAACATTTCTTATTGCCAATGAGATTGTCCATCTCTATTTGTTCTGGCAAGTATTGTCACTGAGACAGAAAGTAATAGACACTCAAAATGTTACAGATGTCCTGATAACAAGAGATAAGTGTAAATCTTCAGATGGGGACACCTGTTCCAGTGACAAGTGTCTAAGATTGGAATTGCCCTTGCTTTGTAGAAATGTATTTTAACTTCCTGTTGTGTCTTTAAGAGAAGTGAAAGGAAATCTTCCCAAAGGAAAAACAGAAGGCAAAAATAAGCTTACAAGTTTTAATATGTTCTTATTCCATTCATCTAAAAAAGTGGTGGCTATACACATAATTTAAGACATCTTTAAGAGTCATGGTTTGATAAATGATTGTAGGATTGTTAAATGACTTTGTAAGCTTTAAAATGGAGATCATATGTTTGTTTAGTTTAATGTTGTCAGGCAAAGATAAACATATTGGAGTAAATTAATTAAATATATGAAATGCAAGAAAACGTTGCTAGTGGCAATATAACTGAGCAGCACTTGATTTTCAAAAATTGTGGGACCCAGAAGACATACCCAAATATAGCAGAAATTGGAAGCTTCACATTGGCCTTGAAACAGACATATTTGGAACCTGAATCTCACTTGTGACTGTAGTGCTGACTTGCCGTTTTACATTTGATTGTTTTGTGCTTACAGCTGTTTTGCTTGCACCTGCTGTTTCATACTGTGCATAGTTGGAATTTCTGCAGCGTTTAATCATTGCAAAGACGGGAACATAAGCATTGTGGCTTTTCCTTAGGGCTTGGTGTATAGCTGAAAAACTTCCTATAGACCACTGTTGTTGTCTTCTGCCAAGCACTATAAAATAGTTTTCCTGTGCAAGAAACATTTTTTAATACAGGCCAGGATATACTGGGTTGAACAGAAGGTCTTTTCTAAGAAAGGATGCTAAGAACACAATGAATGGAGCTGGCTACTAGTCAATAGACGCCACACATAAAAAAAAACGTATACCCCAGGGAGTTAATACAGTCTGTATTATATGATAAACCTACACCTAAAGCCCCTTTTCCATTGCACCTATTAACAATATGTTGCATTCCTCAATCTGCATTTATTAAAACTGTTATAGTATTATTTATATTCCATTGACACACAAAGACAGTGCATACTTGTTACTGCATTTTATCTTTTAAACATTACTGCTTCCTTGTTTATCACTTTGGAAAGTGCTACAACTATAATCTCTTTTATAATGTCATTGTAATTTCACATGTAATATACAATATTTTTAAATCTGCAGTTTCTATTTAAACCATATCTGGTTATTCGGTCATAAAGGTTGTTTGTGTGTTTTCTGTTATTGGTGACAATGCTTTGTTCCTGCTTTGTTATCCTGCCATTGTAACTGCACAATAAATCATACCACTCCTCTCTTCAACACAAACATAACCATAGGAAACAAAAATGTTGATAAATAAATACACAACAAACTCTGTACTTGTAATACATTTTAAAGGGTTGCAGTTCTTTATTGGAGTTACAAATGGTAGAAATGTATTAAACATAAACAAAAATTAGAAATGTATTAAACTTAACTATCAGTCCACTCACTTGAGTGACATTGCCCTAAAGTATTAACAGCAGCTAAATGAAGGGAGAGGAGTGCCTCTGAAAAACAGGAGGAGAAAGGAGGTCTCTGAAAAACAGATGGTATTCTTCTGGGAGAAGACTCCAGGTAATATTTAAAGATTGAGGCACCAGAAAACTGATTGACAGTTCTTCCCGCCACAGAGGAGGAGCCAGTAATAGGTAAGTAAAGAAAACTTTCTGATAAAGCTACTTTAGACAGCTCTTGCCCAGCAACATATAGCCTCATGACCTGCAAGGCAAACAAGAGCAGCAGAAACTCACCATAAAGGAATGATCAATTCCTCAATAAAAGAGGGGAAACAAGATTTTTATTAAAGAGAAAAGAGAAATTACAGGGGTGCAGGATGCCATAGATAGATCTCTCACTTGCTAAATGACCAGTATATTATATAGGGTAATTGGACCCAAGTTTATAAGAAAAGTTGTAAAAAGGAGAACAAGGGTGAATATAGAGGCCATATTACAAGGGAAAGTATTAGCCAGGGGCACCTTTTTTCTCCTCTAAAGATAATGCATATTTATGGTTAAATCAAAGTTTGCTTGCCCTCCTGCAAATAACTGAAACAATACCTTTAACCAGGTTGAGTTGATGTGGTGAAATAAAGTGCTAGAAAGAATAGTGAAGAGCCAAAGGGAAGGGAAGAAATGGGAAGAAAAAAAGGAGAAAGGAAAGAAAGAGAAAGATAAACCTGGGCGTAGAAAGGTTATCTATTGTAGTCAGATACATGAAGAAAATCCATAGTTGGAACCCAATACTCTAGAATCTCCATGAAATCTATGTTTTAAGGACTCGGATGTTGAGAAGTATAACCACACCGACCATGGAGATTGAAATCTCTCATACGAGTCAGAAAATAAAGCTGAGCAGTTCCTCCATCTGCATGATATCATTAATTGCACTGATCCAATGAGATAGGAAAGGGGTCTCTGTGGTTTTCCTAAAAAGAGAAATAAGTTGCCTAGCTGCCGAGACAAAAAAAAACCTAAGCAAATACTTTTTCTGTTGTGTCATCTGCCTGGAAAAAATGGACGAAAGAACAATCTCAAGGGAAAGAGTAAAATGTACACCATAAAAATTGTTATCAATTAAAAATATGAATATTAAAAATATTATCATAAATATCAATGATCACAGTCAAGAATTGCTGAATTAGAGTATGTAACTCCAGAGGGCCCCATCGCACTCCTGACTGGAAATAACCCAAAATATTGGGTGGGTGCTGAAGTGACTGCAGATGCCGCTGCTGATCTCTTGTATATTGCTGAATTGGAGGACACTCCCACCATATGTGTAGATATGTTCTTTTTGCCTCCCCACATCTCCAGCATATTTTTGAAGAAGACGGAAAAGTACAGTGAGGAGAAACAAAATCTCTGTACTATCAGGCAATAATATTATAGTTTTATAGAGTATAACTTGAGATGGAAAATTTCACCCAGATCCTGGTGCCATGACTCAATATAATGGGGGAATTGATCTCTAAACTTAGACATAAGCATTTTGGAAGTGAGAGATCAGGTGTGATTAAGGGGATGGGCAACGAAGCACAGTCTTTCAAAGTCCTTGAGGGATGTATGACATAGACCAGAAGAATGCAGATTTTTACTAAAAGAACTCAAGTGGGTATCAACTAGCCAACAGGATTTACTACATGAAACACCAGTGAGTAATAAAATAAATCTGTAGTAGAGTTGACAAAGTCTCTAGCTTGAGGCCAACAAGTACAAGCATGTCCTCCCAAAGACGAGAAATTGAAATCCAATGGAAACTTGAGATTATTGAAAAACGGCATAAGAGCACTAGGAATAATGGATGGATAGCTAGTTTCTAGGCTAGTATGTAACATAATCAGGGATAAGACCTCCATAAAGGTGTTATAAAACCTTGGGGAAAAACTGTCAGGGCCAGGGCATTTACTGGACTTTAAGTTCTTAATAGTGTGTTGTATCTCAGATTTCATAAAGGGGAAATCCATCAACTGTGCAGTCTGTCCATCTAGGGTTGGTAACGCAGTTTCAGAGATGTAGTTATGCATGTTAGTGAGGGTGAATGCAGGAGAAGACTGTGGAGGAAAGGTCAGAAGATTATAGAGAGACAAATTGTATATCCTATAAACTCCTGCAATCCCAGCATTAGAGTGTGTTTTAGACGTGGAGGAAGTAGAGATAAACTGGACCTGATTCCTCTTTAGCTTTGGGTGCAAAATCTGAGCTAGCTTTCTCCCACACTTATTGGCTGCTTCATAATGTTACACTCGGGCCCTATCTCTGGCGATCAACGAATGCCTGTCCAAAAGGCTAAGGAGGTCATCCCTGGTATTAGAAACTTCTACAAAAGTAGTAAGGCATAAATCATGCTTATGAAGTGTTTCCAGTGTGAATATCTGTTCTAGTGAAGATTTAATTTTTGGTGATCTCTCCTTTTCGAGTCTGGAACCCTGTTGAATAAAGATACCCTGCAACACATACTTCAAACCTTCCCACTGTGTGAGAGGGTGAGTGCTGTTGTCCTTATGGTTTGCCACAAAGCTTCTAATAGACATTGTTATAGCCATAGTACAGACTATATCAGTGAGCAAATTATAATTTTGTCTCCAGGTAAAGGAGCCTGAATGTGTATGCAAATGACTGAATGTGAGATGTAAGGAAGCATGATCTAACCAGATTTGTAACCCTATACGCAGGGGCGTATTTACCGCGAGGCAAACAAGGCGTTTGCCTAGAGCAGCACTTTCCTTGGGAGCGGCCCTAGGCAAACGCCTTGTACTGCGTACTGACAGCATGTTTGTAAAAGCTCCGTTTAATGTACGGAGCCTGCTCGTGGAGGAGAGGGGGGAGCCGGGCACAGAAGCAGACGTGAGGGGAGAGCCCAGCAGTGAAGAGCAGGCAGCCCGGCCAGCCACAGAATCGATGATGCTGCACTGAGGTCTGTGATCAGAGGAAATGAGGCGTGAGGAGGCGGCAGGAGTTCTAGTCACCAGCGGGACTGTGTGATAGATGGCTGCTCCGCTCTGCACACAGGGACACTTGGACTTGGAGGGAGCGCGGTACAGAGGGGTCACCTGTGAGGTAAGTGGATCGACGGAGGGTGAACACAGTGCTGAGTTTGCTCCATGTGTGAATTACATGGAGTGGGTTCACACAGAGCAGTGTGTTTTGTTGTATGGGAAATGTGACCTAGGTAGAGAGGAATGGAGGCAGACAGTGATGGTCAGTATGTGGATACTTTTCTCCCTCAGGGCTTGTTCACACCAATTGCGTTGCGTTCCAGAACGCACCACAATTGCTCTCAAACTTCCCCCTTCGTTCTGGGGCAGGAGGAAGCGTGGCGGTGCATTGAAGTCAATGTAACCGCAGCCACACTCCCCCTGCCCGCAGTGCGATTGGACACGTGGAAAAACATTGCCTGCGTTCTGTTCCACTGCAAACGCAAAAAATGCTCCATGCTCCGTTTGCAGTGGAACGGAACTCAGGCAATGTTTTGCCACGTGTCCAATCGCACTGCGGGTGGATGGGCGTGGTTACGGTTCTATTGACTTCAATGCAGCGCCACGCGCCCTCCTGCCCCAGAACGAAGGGGGAAGTTTTGTGAGTGATTGCGGTGTGTTCTGTAACGCAACGCAATTGGTGTGAACAAGCCCACAGGAGTTCATAGAAACCTAGGGATTGTCCAGAAATTAGCAATTTCTACTTCTCACATACAGTGGGGCGAATTTATCAAACTGGAGCAGGCAGAATCCGGAGCGGTTGCCCATGGCAACCAATCAGCATCTCTCTTCTGTTTGCTCAGTTGAGATTTGAAAATGAGAGATAGAAGCTGATTGGTTGCCATGCAAATCTGCTCCAGTTTTGATAAATTCCCCCCCAATATGTTACCACTGACACCAATAAACTTTTCCGCTATCTGTAAATATCACCATACACCTTACAATCTGCCATACAATCTCTGTTCAATCTATTTTAGATTTGCCAACACTGTATCATTTTGTATGTAATCTGCCAGGCCCTTCCTATACATGGAATTTGGTAGATCTAGAGGAGATCAGTCAGATTGTAAAGTGTGTGGGGAGCCTAAAGTGACCATAAAGGATAATTAAATCCTCTGGTTTTTTTTTGCATATATCTACTGCTAGCAAGCGAGGGCGCATGCACAGTTCACATTTTCGGCCGGGACGCGAAGAGAGACACAAGGTAAGTCTATGGGCGCGTGCAGCCGCACAGACACCGTGGGACAGGAAGTGCCGGCAAGCACAGAGGAGTCAGCGCTGGATCGGAGACCCGCCGCACCGCTGGAGGGACAGATGAAAAGGACAGGAAAGAAGAAGATCGGATTAAGAGACAAATAATTTACTTTAATGTCACTTTAAAGTAAAAAATCCCCCCCCCTCCCCAATGTTAGTGTAAGGACTTACCTTAACCTCTTGCCGTCCGCCCGTAGTAAAAAAACGGACGGACGGCACTGCAGCATCTGCGGGTTGCCGTCTCCAGACGGCAATTGTTTCCGGCTCGTGCGCGCCCCCTAGCGGGCACGCACGGGCAGAAAAGACCCGCTAAATGCACACACCCGTTACCGGGTAAAGGGGCGCCCGGGTCTAGTCTTGCCTAGGGCAGCACAATGAAGCATGAATTGGACCCATCCTTGATTAGGGAAATATACATTAGACAAAGTCTTTCTGGGTATCGATCAGTTGTTGTACCACCTCTGGTTAAAAGGAATTATGGAAAGCTATAGTTGTCATCTATTCTCCACTATTCTCATTATCTGTTAGTTGGTTGAATCCCCTAGCTCTCTTCTCCATGCTGGGAGGAGGGCACAGCAAGCAGTGGGCAGGTGCAATAGCCAGCCTGATATTGGCTTTTGCAATTTGAAATGGTCAATAGCAAGCTGGTTATTGCATTAGGCCACTGTCTGCTGTATGTACATTCAGCTGCTGTCTGCGGAATATTGCCACTGGTAGCTGTCATTCCCTGGCTGAAGCTATTCAAGCGCCATGTGCTTACAATACAGTCATTTAAAAAAACATTATAAAAAGTGGGAAAAGAGTCATTTAATTTTCGGTCTGACAAATTCTTCTGCGGGATATGCGTTGTGCCATTCAATTCATTGGCACCCCGAGCACGCCTCCCACCCACAGTGTAATCGCCTGCACTGGAATGCATGGTACTGCAATGCCGTGCATTCCAATGCAGTGTGATTGAAAAAAAATTGTGCATACAGTTTTATTCTGAAGTAAACTTTATGTTTGTAACACTGCATTTGTGTATTTTACTTTAAATTAAGGATGGTATTTATTTAATTTGTTTTATCCAAATAATCAATTAATCGAAAAAATTATCGGCCAACTAATCGATTCTAAAAATAATCATTAGTTGCAGCCCGACTTGCATGCACGTTAGGTCTATGAAACCAGGTAGGAAATATTGTTATGCAAATTAGCAATCTTATGTTTCCTTAAGTGTATTTATTTAAATAATAGAACCTGAGTCCTACATTTATACAAGTGGTATAAGATCTGTTTTCTCTTTTGGGGGGTATTGAAGCCTCTTACATTTAGAGAGGAAATGAAAGCTTAATATTAGCCAGTGGCGGAACTACCAGGGTCGCAGAGGTCGCGGCCGCGACCGGGCCCTGGAGTTCGGCCACTTGGAATAGTATAGTAAGCTTAGAGAGGTTACTGGGGGAAAAGGTTTATACAGGATGTACGAACAGCTCAGTAGGGTGTGTCTCGACCAAGTAAATTCAGCTGTCTAAATTCAAGTGGAAAGGGTTGAGCATGACTCTGTCCGAATACATTTCCTACCATGGTGCTGCTGCCAGTCAGGGCGAGTGGGGAAGCCTGGCATTGATGGTTTCTAAACCAGGCCAGCAGAGTCACTTGCGGTAACTCAAATGTGCCCAATAGGTTCAATAAATCACCTATATCTCTTAATGCTGCTGTTTCACCTTGATCATATCCAATCATTTGAAAGGGATCTCCCCACCTGTAGGATATATCTTTAGACCGTAGCAGCCCTTACAATGGTTTAAGAGCCCTCCGTAGAGATAATGTATGTCTCGAGAGGTCTGGGTGAAGAACAATTTCCAAATCACAGAAGATAATCTTGTCCTGAGACTTGGCTGCTTGCATAATGGTTTCTTTCAATTTAAAAAAGTGAAGACGGCAGATGGTGTCTCTTTAAAAGGAACAAACTGGGTTTTTAGGGCCAAGAGTGCAGTGAATTCTATCAATCTTGATTGCGTAGTCTTTTAGTTTTATAAGAGCTGATTAAAAGTGGCCAGCGCAGCAGAGGTCAGTTTTTTGTGTACAGTCGACTCAGGATGCCCATTAATTCTGATATTATTGCTCTTGTTTCTGTTCTCAATGTCATCTTGTTGGGAAATCAAGTGGTGGATTAAAACCTCTTGCTTGTTCAGTGTAACTTCATGAGCCTGTATCTGAGATTTCAGCTTGGTGGTGGTGCGATTAATATCATCAAATCTAACCCCACATTACAATTCCCCCTTTTCTCTCCTTTATGTCCCCTCCAACCTCTTCACATAGGTTTTAATGTCTTTCTTACTTGGCAAGACCTTCATAATGTATAGGTTTCCATGTCCCAGCCCTCGCTGGAGCTAAGAGAGGCTAGTGACATCTTGTAGGAGTAGAGGGAAGGATGATCGTATCCTTAGAGCTAGGGAGACCGTTGGGAAATGGGGGTCTCCCTTGCTATCTTGGAAGTTCTCTGCTGTGTCTCAGGAGGCCCTGGCCTTTTGAAGCAGCTGCAGGCAAAAAAAAGGTCTATTTCCCGTGCTCAACTGCCACCGCCGATCTGCCTCCACTCCTTTCCCCTCTGCTTGCCTATGTTGTGTGCCAGGAATAGCTTGTATAGCCACTTTAAAAAAAAAAAGACCAAAAGGAGAGGAAATCTGCAGAGAACAAGTCATATCCTGCCATGTGTCAGGCCACGCCCCCATAATGCTAATTTTTACCTGGTGCAGGCTTACCAACATTTCCAGATTAAATAATGGGGCACAATAGTCTGTGCTCAAGAATCCAACAAACCTTGCTTAAAAGTTCTTTGATAATAATATCAATTCATATACAGTATGTAGACATGCAAGGTGGCTTGTGATATCACAGGAGTTCATTTGATAGTACAAAGTCCTGATTACAAAATACAGTAACTAAAAATAAATAATCAGAATTCACTTTACTAAAGGCAGACCCTTTTGTTTGGCTGAATAAGTATATTTTGCAGTTACGATTTGGATCCTTGTTATGTTTATATGAACAATAGAAATGAGATTTCGGGTTCAGGTTATACTTGAATTTGCAGAGAATTTCCAGGATTTGAATTCGACTGAAACTTGTGATTTTAGGGCAAATTGGTGATTAGTGAATTTTGGCATTAGCCCATAATTTGTGTGAAATTAGTTTAAGCCTCACTGCAGTGACTAAGGCGTGGGCATTGGTTAGTTGGTTTAGTGATTTATGTCTTTCAAAGTTCTTTGGTTTTATTTTTTAGTGGTCTTTTTTCCTTTACTTTAAAATAATTAGAGTGCAGCAGTTATTTTTTGCTGATGGTCCATTTGTGAGCAGTGTGCTGTTTTTCTAAAAGTATTAGAGCTACAGCCCTCAAATATGAGTGGGTAAAATTATCCAGTTGCACCACAGTTTAATGGCAGTGCAAACAGGCCTAAAAGCAGAAAGAAAAGCCACAGAGAGGTGTTTTTCTAAAAATAAATTAGAGCTACAGCCCTTTAGTTTTGGGTGAATATAAATGAAAAAAAATTGGTCAATGGCACAATAGGAAGGATCAGGCATGTGTCTTCCTATAAATATTAGAGGTACAGCCCTTGAGAATAGGGGTGTAAAAATTGGCTAGGGGTACCACAATTTATTGTAACTCCAGAAACCACAGGCATCCATCTTCCTAAGGAGATTAGAGTTGTAGCCCTCTTTACATTTTATGGGAGGTTTTTTTGGACTAAGGTAGAGAGGAAAAGTAGAAAGGATGCCAGAAGGCAGCTATGTTGGTGCTTGGCAGCACACCACTTCTTAGAACAGTGGTTCTCAACCTTTCTAGGGCCGGGACCCCTTGGTAACATTTGCCAAGTTGTGGTGACCCCCAACGGTAAAATTTAGGGTTGATGCGGCTGCTGCAGCGACATCTGGTGGCGTGACGGGAGCACTGACACTGCTGCGCTAGGAGAGGGCTGAGGAGGACTCTCACCTAGCACAGCAGAAAACACACAGCGACCCACAGGTTGAGAACCACTGTTGTAACAGCTAAAATGGCAAACCATATAACACAAGCCGAGGGTGTCAGCTTTTATTATTAATAATAATAATGATAATCTAATAGCTATCTAATAGTGGGAGACTCCCGGCGACCCCTGGCAAATTGTCATTCGACCCCCGAAGGGGTCCCGACCCACAGAACCGCTGTTTTAGAAGGACTTAAGCAGCATCAGCCCCTACAGTGGGAAAAAGTTTATAGTCTTTTCTTTGTAAAATGGAGCAGATTAGGACAATGAAGAGGAAAGGTGACAGAGATAGCAGTGTCTCCTCCCGTGTTGCATTCTTTTCAGCCACCAAAAGTTTCACTCAGTTTGCAATGAATGACATATGCCATTTATTCCCATGTTTGCTTTATAAGGTGTCTGCGGTCATTTGTACCCAGAGAGACAAATTTTGCTGTACATGATTGTGGAGGGCAGAGACACCTGTCTGAGAAAAATAGCAAAAATACATATACCATTATTAAAAGTAACAATAATACAAATTTTAACAAATAATGTAAAAAGAATATAAAAAATAACATCATTACAAAAAATGACTGTGGTTGGGTATCTGCCACTCTGCCTAGGAAGTAGCAGAATGGGGTTTGAACTAACAGTATGGGGGTGGCTGTGCGAGAAGCCTGGCCAAACTCGCCTTCAGATTGTGTGTTGGTTAGAGGGGAACTTATATTTCTGCTTAAGTAACTAAGGAAGGAAGTCTGGTAGCTAAGCGTTGCTGTTTGAGATGGTGGGTGCGTGTTGGTGAGGGCTGAGACTCCAGCCTTTGCTTCATGGTCTTTGGTCTGGCTTCCTTACCCTCTTCTCTGCTGGAGGTAGAAAAGCACAGACTAATGTACCTACACTTTTTCTTCACTATTAAGGCAATGCAGTGCAGCTCTGCGATAAAAAGGGAGCTCAGCAACTGTACCATGAATGTGTGGTCCCACTAGCTAAAATTGTACCCATCTATAACTGACGGCTATAACTTTAATTTTCCAAGACGACAGGCACCTCCCAGTGGCTTGTGTCTCTGGATTAAGAGCAATTGGTGCCATCACCGAAACACCTGAGGACTGTTACACATCTCTGTGGCTTGAGTCTCTATGAATTGCTGGCATTAAAATACTTGAAGGCTGCATCTCTAATTTTTCAGGAAGATACCTGTGGCTTCCCACTCTGCATGTAGTTCTGTTGGCACTTTCTTCCAAACATGTCAGACTCTAGACAAACAACAAGAAAATAACTTTTTTCTTTATGGAACACACTGTTTAGCCACATATGAACTGAATGCAAGTGATGATGGCATGTGATGTCAGCACTCCAGCATTCAGTAACAAAACTTTCATATGTTCATGGAATGTAATATTGAAACAATGATTGCCTCCTGAAAGAGTACACTTTTACTGCCCCTTAAATATAGTGTACCATTTACTGTCAATAACCATATATATTTATATTTTGCTCAGAGGACTGTTAAACATTTAACTAAGTGTTCATATTTTATTAAAAGTATACATTTGTATGTCCATTGGAATATTCTATGCATAACTCTGCAGGGAACATTCTGTGACAGGAGAAAAGGCGGACCCCTCCCACAAATCTATGTCTGAAGCCACACACCTCTCTGTATTGATATACGATGTCGTTGTTTATTTGCTGACTGACCGGTAAGTGTGCTGTAAATGTGTACATCACATTACAAAACGAGTTATTGATTGCTGAGACACACTGGTGGTCATCGATTCAGTTGCCTTTGTGCTGTGCTGGACGTCTGCTGTGGCACTGCACTTTGCTGTGTATGTCCCAGGATGGGAGCTATGTTAAATTAGAATTAGCGACCATGCTATACAGAGGGGCTTTGATGAGGCAGTATCGTTTCCACATAGATTTTTCAAATTAATGCAACTAACACCTTTGTTTTCAATAAATACAGGGTTCTTCACAAAAGAGTGAAGAGTTTGGTGAAGGCAGCAGAAGTGAACAATCTAGGGCAACATAGCAGAACTGGAAAGTGAGCTAAATTGGAGAGTTTTTCCAAATCAGCTATGTTGTCCTAGATTGTTTACCTCTCTGCCTTCTCCAAACTCTTCACCCCTTTGTGAATTACCTTGATAGTGTTTAAAGCGGACCTTTACCCATATCTTTAAAAAACAACAAACACACCTTTAGAAATTTTAGTATTCACAAGCTAGTCACGTACTTCCAGATCATTGCAGGATTTGTATTCTTTGCATATCTTATTTCTCTTTTCTTCCCCAGTCTTCTGACAGTGGCCATGTTTACTAAGGGCAGATTACAAGCTCTCCTATTAGTTTCAGGATTTCTTCCACATGTGACTAAAACATGTAACCATGCACATCATCTGAGGGGAGGAAAATGCCTTTCCCTGAGATCTACTGAGATTACAGATGAGATTTCCCAGCAATGCTCTGCTGGTGACAAGGAAATCCCAGTGTGCATTTCGGTGACAAAAGCTGAAGTCATTTTGCCCTTTCAAAGCAGGAAGTGAAGGCAAGTGCAAGTGTTTGAAAATCACAGCATTTTACACCTGACATGTCTATGTTATTATTAATCATCATACATAGAGAGATGCATTGGTAGAATTTGATTTTTAAAATGTAAAGGTCCGCTTTAAGGAGTACCGGCTATTTCTAATTTGGAGCAATTAACACCTGACGTACGTAAAAACATAAACGTAAAGGTTTTGGCTGGAGTTACACTTTAAATGTAATCCTCATTATTATTTTGACACCTAAAACATCTGTAAAAAAAAAACGTAACTAGTCAAACAGCCATGAAATCTTTTGTTATAACATCTGTAGGAAATAACACATCAACCTCGTCATCTCTCTCTAGACCTCAGCACAGGAGCACTGGGATGGTGAGGAAGACGAGAAGTGTTCTTCTGCAATAGTGCTTTAGTAATGTATTTTGTTTGCCTTAGGGCTAGAATGGACAGTTTTAAGTGTTTTGCAGTGTTGTCAGGAAGGAATTCAGTTCTGGAAAAGTGCTGATGTGGAACAGAAGGAAAATGGAAAGTTAGAATAATTGGAATCCAGTAATATTTTCACAAGTCTGATGGGACTTTCGGTTTGCCAAGAAGATGCAGTACAAGAAAGTATCAGGTTTTTCACAGCTAACAAATAAAATGACCTTACCATTTACATAATTATTCTTGTAATGAAAGGGCAGTGTATGGAAGTATGGCTAAATGTATACATACACTGTAGATAAGATAGAATAATGTGAGCTTATATGATCATCAGTTGCTGCTTACCACTAGTCTGTCTGTTTATAGAGTTGGCATTTGCTCCATCTGTAATTGGAGCTACAGGCAGTGTCAGGGGTACAACCAGAGCTGCAGGATCAGCTTTCCTGAATGTAGGGGAATAGGACATATTTAGCCAAAATGTTTATGAGAAGGGACGATTCTACAATGGGAATTGCTTCTTTAAAGTCACAGCTTGTTTTAGATAAATTGAGGCCCTGGGCAAGAAACAAATCGAGGCCTTCTAGGCTGTAATACTTCTGGCCCTCTGGCATGACCCACTTCATAGGTACAGAATACTCTGCTACTTTGTTTCTTTCTACCTTTCTGATTTGTATCACCTCACACATTCCACCCAACTGTCCCTCATTTGAAAGGGCTGTTTTTTATGTTGAATCAAATCCCTCTGTCCCTCATTTTGTTCTGATATACAGATATGTAAGACAATATATTTTATGTTATTCTGCCTTAAAACTTTCATTGCATTTCTTAATTATTTTGTTTGCTATTTTGAAAAGTCAGTAAAAAGGAAAAGTAATGGTGACAATAAACAATTGTGTGTTTAACCAATCATTTTGGCATGTAAATTCGTACTTTGGGAAGTGGCAGGGGTGTGTCCATTGCCTAAATACATTGTGCTGCAAGGTGTCCCTCTTTGTCATCTCAGAAAATTGGGAGCTATGCTAACAGTTTAGCAGACTTTTTCTAAGAGTCTGTTGAGGAAGTATATTATATGGAGTGGGGTATGCGGGTTGATTTTACAATTAAATCTAGACTAGAAAGAAATATTGCATGTGCATGTGGTCCTGTTACAAGTAGCCATGACACTAAAACGATTACTGGACAAGAAGAGGAATACACACAAGGGGGAAATACATCATAGCTGGGGGAGAACACATAAAACAATAATCAGAATGACCACAAGATGTCAGCACATGAACCAGCTATAATGCTGCTTACAATATACGAACGAACGACCGAGTTCCGTTCCTACGACCAGGTCGTTAAACGAATTGGTCGTTAAGTGAGAAACTCTATACAGTACTGTACTGCATTAGTACAGTACTGTATAGTGTTGCAGATGTACAGTACTGAGCAGTGTACTGTACATCGGGCAATAAAATACTTACCGGGACCCGCAGTAAAGAACGGAGGACATCACTTCCGCCGGCGAGACATGGCACTGACACGCAAGGTCGGAGGTCGATCGGAGGTCGGTCGTAAGTGCGAGTGGTCGCAAAGCAGGTAAGTCGGTAAGCGAGGAATGTCTGTATAGCCTAAGAAAAATAAACTCTATAAATTCTCATCCAACATTTGTATGAATATTAACTATTAACTATTAATATAACTATGACTATGAATTGTGTCATTTTTATCAACTATTGTGACAGCACAATCAGTAACATGTTTCTGGGTACAGGGAAGTACAGAGAGAGTATTTCCAAGTTTACAGAGGCAATGGGGTTGATTTTCTAAAGACAAATAGAGTGTTCACTTATCAAAGTGAATTTTCCTTTAGCTTAGTAAATGAGGTGAAGCTGTGTTTCTCATCCAAACATGTGCAACCAAATATACTTGTTTTTGTTCTCATTTTCCTTGCAAGTTATTGAGTATTCTTTGCAAAGTAAATTTTTACTACATTGACCAAGCTAAGTGAAAATTCCCTTACAAAGTGAAAATTCCCTTTGCTAAGTGAATTCACTTTGCAAAGGCTGTCTGCATATAGGCATAGCTCCCCCCCCCCCCCCTACTTTTTTTTTTTTTAATGCTCTCTTACCTGTAAGGCAGGGTTTTCATCAGAAAGCATACTCGCCTGCCCAGTGAATCCAGAGATCCAGTGTTGTCCTGCTGCAATATGCTGCAGGATATATTCCTTCATATATCCTTCCTTCATAAATACTTTAAAATTGGAAAACTATGTAAAATTAAATATTTTTCTCATATCTTTAAACAATATGCAATATCTGTTCATCTTTAAAAAATAAAAGTAATAAAGGGCACTTTTCAGATGCAAATGAGAAAAGTATAATAAAAGCATGACACCAAATCCCAATTTTAGAAAAAAAAGATTTTTTATTTTTTTTATTTTCAGTCTTATACATTAATGTGCAAATAAAAAAGTTGATATTATAAAATAAAAAATTATTACTGTACAATATATAAAATTCTTGAATATCTCTCTTTTCCAGTAGATTGATAATCAGCTTAGTTATATTGCATGCAGTAGTAGTTAAAGACAATATGTTAATGGCAAAAATAAATTAATACTATTTGTACATTACAGAAGCAACAGCAATGCATAGCCATTACTTAGAAAAGGCAACTCAACACAATAATTAGAGATAAATGGTTTTCATTATTTTAACGAACTATCAAATAATAAATCCCTATTAAACAAGAATGATTGCCCTTATTTAAAAAAAAGTTCTTATTCCTAAGTTCTAACTGTTATGTGCAGTTACCCCAACAACCAATCTGAATACATATTGTGCTGGTCTAATTTAAGCAGAGTTCATTCTGAATGGTTAATATGGGTTACTGCACTTATGAATTAGCACGTATAAGCAGAATAAAAACTACATACTGAATAAGGCCAGCGTTATTTAAAGCTTCCAAGGAAAATATTTATTAATATTGTTAAAAAGACAAGCTGTACCCTCTTATTTTAAGTAAATACACATGGTGGATTTATTTATTAAAGATGTTATCACCATCTTACTTTTCATACTTCCCTATCCACCTCTATAAGAACAAGAGATGAGGAAACCAATTCTGCTAATCTCGATTTGACCCAGATTGAGAAAATCTGTGGGTAGCGGATATGAATGAGTTTCAGACAATCTGGAGGCCGATGTGATATTATAGACACACAGGTTTCTTTTCAGCAACTAATAGAGAACCTGTCACCAGCAAAATGGAAGGTAGACACATGCAGTGTTTACAAGCAAATTAAAATACTCCAAGAGAGTCAGTTACCGAGCACAGCCCCTTCCTTGCACATCATGGCACTCTCCTCTTCTGCGAGTGCCTAATTACTCTCTGAGATGGCCCAACAACTTAAACCCTTCTCTTCACCTCTCTACATATCATTTTATGTACGTTCTGGGGAAGGAGCAAAGGGGAATACTATAGCGCTTCACGTCAGTCTGCTGGGGCTACTAACATCACATCCAAGATGGCGGTGGCCAGTGGCAGTCTCAGGGCTTTTGGATGCCTACACAAGGTAGGAGTGTCTCTTATTAGGAGATTTATGTTAAAATTAATGGTCTGGCGACAGGGTCTAACTAGCTTGTCAGAGCATGAAAACGCCTCTGATTGTTCAGAAAGTGAAAGCAGTAAATTTCAGTTAGATTAAAGTAAGTGATGAATTTTTTTTACTACTGAATGAATTAACTGCTCATTGACAGTAACCTCATTTGCAACACACTGAAATGAGAGTGCTTCTAATGACATAATGGGCATCGAGTAGTTAAAGCTGAAACTAATGCAGACACCACATTACATTTTTGTTTTTAGGTTTAGCTACGCTTCAGATCTAATAACTACTAAATAAATAGAAATAGCATTCACAGTTATGTACATTAAAATTCTTATACCTGTACACAAATGTACATGTAATGTATGTGGCATTTACCGAATTTTACTATGCAGTCTATTGCTCTACATAAGCTACCCAAAAGCCAAGTGAAACGAACAGTTTGAAGATTTTGTTTATGGGATTCCTTGGGAGAAAATGGTTGTACACATAAAAATATCCCTTCCCAATGGACCTGACATGGACAAACAAAAAATTCACTCTGCCTAATCCATTCCTGCAACATGGTGGCCAGAATAGGATCTGCAGCCCACTTCTGCAATCTGGTTCAGAACTATGTTGATGCCAGCCAATAAGCCTTTCAACATTGAACTGCTGCTTCAAGGGGATAGGAGTAAAAGAAATAGGTGCTGCTGTCAAAATATTGACCAATGTTGGTAAGGAATTGAAGAGGAAGTGTTTTATGCATTGTACCTATTAAATGGTGACCTATTTTTAAGTACCTGCCATGTAGGCTGGTATCCACATAGTAGGTGGCCTGTACATGTGTGAATTAGCACAATTCAGGTCTTCAATGTACAGGATGACCTCTGCCTGAAAACGCCTGACAAAACATTTCCAGCGTTCCGTTACACTGCAAACGCTTGCCCTATTTTTTGCGTTTGCAGTGGAACGGAACGTGGGGGGAAGTTACTCAGCGATCGCGGTGCGTTCCAGCAGATACCGCTTTGGAATGCACACGCTTTCGGTGTGAACAAGCCCCTAGAGTACTCAATTAACTTTTTTTAGCCTTTGTTAACTTTAAGTACCCAGTCAGGTTTAGGAAAATTTTACACATTAGACATTTTGAAGTTGATTGGGTTTTTTAAAGTAATTAGAGGCCAGAGCGGATACTTTAGGGTAAGTAATTCTCTCTGTTACTTGCCCCCTAGACTAAACAAGCATTAGATCCTTAATATGGGGGGTATTTTGTAATAGCTGACTAAAATTCAGCTTTATGTGAACTGTTTTATTCATTGAAGGAATTGTCATTTTCTTAAATCATTCCAGTAATACGCACACCCCTATCACACTGGAGAGCAGAGTGACAGCACAATTTCCTGTTGCAAAGTTAGAGCTTTCTGTGTCACCCGCCTCCTTATTGACCAATAAATCAGCACCATTACATTGCTAAGGTTCTTGGACATCAGACAGATTGCAGGCAATGATACTAGTTTTAAAGTCAAACTCCAGGGAGGTGATTTACTAACCTAAACACACGCCGGCACTAGGTGCGTGTGATTTTCACACAGCAAAACGTATTTATCAACCAAAAAGTCTCTAAAAGCATATTTCCACTAATGCCATATATGGAAAAATCATGCACATGATGCATATATAATGCTGCTTCACAGTTTAGACAAAAATGGTTAGCTCATGCATTTACATTCCTGCATTCATCAACGCAAGCAACACAACATAGAGCTAATTTACACAACATCACCTTGCAATTCATGCAGGGCTTTGCACAACACACCTGCTGGGTGTGTACACACTACAAAGGTGTTTAGATTCCACCCATAGATAATGCTGGGAGGGAACACACTACAGAGGTGTATACATGTTCGTGGTGTGTTTATAAGGTTAGTAAATCAACTCCCAGGTATGGAGTAGTGGGAGCTCTTCCATTCTCTGATTGGATGAGGGGCGGATTGAAATGTTACCGCCCCTTTTCCAATCAGAGAATGTCTTGTATCCATTGATGAAGATACAGTTGGGAAGCCACTCAATTCAACACAGTATAGGACCCGGGTAATTGTGGCTAGCACTTTTGAAGCTCCGGCTACTCCAGTGCTTTACAGGATCCCCGGCAGCCGATCAGGTATGGCTTATGGGAGAACTATGAGGTGAGTGCTTTCCACTCACCTCATAGTTCTAGCTGACCTGTGACAATGAGACTGTCACAGGTCGGCTCAGTAGATTGGGAGGTGAGCGAACACATACCGGCGTTCGCTCACCTCTCGATCCTGTCACGGCTCTCTCCCATGACACGGGAGGGGCTGGATTCCCCCCTCCCCGCTCCGATCTGCCAGCGCTGACTGGTGGAACGGACAGGGAGGGGGCGGGTACAGCTGGCTCTGCCTCTAGATAAGCAGAGCCAGCTGTCACTCACGCAGCTGGGCGGATCCCGGCACAATTGTCGGGATCCGCTTCAGCTGCGGCGTCTTAGTATACAGCGAGTAGCAGCTCGCGGTATACTGTGGCGTCTCAGTATACCGCGAGCTGCAGCTCGCGGTATACTGAGCCTAGGGTGACGGGAGGACGCTAGTTTGTGTCCTCCCGTTACCCTAAGGAGAACTATGGGGAAAAGCCTTAACCCCATAGTTCTCCTTTAAGCATAATTACATTGGGACAAGCTGGACCAAAGTACATATGCAAAATAATGCATACCTGGAGTTCTATTTTAATTATTTTTGAATTGATGAACACACATCTGGATTAAAGGATGTTCTAGATGTCTGCTTGGGTTCCACTTTAATCCCCATAATAGTGATATCTAATATCAAATATAATATTATATTGGATTAATACTTCTAATTTAATTGGCACAATATGTTTAAAGGCATGTAAATGATGTGACAGGTCCGGCCATCCCGTTTAAACAGTAACAAAAGACATTTAAGTAAACATTCAGCTGTACTAACTCAAATAAAAATATGACAGTATCAGTCTATCTAACTGTTCATTGGATAGTCACAATTAAACAACACGAATAACCAACAATCATTGCATACTCAATAAACAACAATAAGATTACAAACAGCACCACTAATAGCATTTTCATTTAACCCACACAATTACATTTGAGCATCACACCAAATACTATTTGCACAAAAAGTTTAACTTCTAAAACCATTCACTCAAGCTTACTAGTCAAGTAACATGTTTCTTCATGTGGTAAAATGAAAGTATAATTCCATTAATTTGCCCTTTGTTCTCTATAAGTGCTTCCCCTTTTCTGATTTCATTGTTCAGATCATTACTGATCACTGATGATATACATATAGAGTATAAAATGGCTCAAATACCACTTAGAAGCTTTTTTTTTTACATCTGTTCAAAACTTCTCATTTGGTAAGCCCTACAATTGATAGAAACAAGGAACATGTATACTAACGGTATTTCTTATTCAACACAAATGTTATTGTTATTAGGACACATGATATAAAGACAATCTTACATCAACATGTTCCTTCCTAAGTAAGTAGATTAACTATGTTAAAGACAAAATAACAATTTTCACAAAGGAGTTACTAAGATATATAACATTCTGGAGCAATGTCAATCTCCTGATTTCTGCATTTATTCACTACAACAGTTATCTAATTGGCTGTTGGAGCTGTTAATTAAAAGCCAGCATAGATACGGTATGGTCCAGAATTCTTCTCCTTTTTATTTAATGCATTTTTTTCTTTTGGTAAAAGAGATCAACTTGATGTAAATTATCTTATCAAAGTATACTGATATGACAATGTTGACTGTATAAAGAGAAAAGGGCTAATTACAGGGGTAAATGTTGCAGAAATAAAACAGAGATTTCACTGTTAAATCTTCAAATGTGCCGTGCTAAGACTGTTAATCCTTTCAAGCTCGGTATATATCCCAAGGCCAAATAGCTGATTATGTGAAAGAAGAACAGAACAGAGCACAACAGATAGTGCAGATAAAACTTTCTTCAATAAATAGATGAATAAAAAACACAATTACAAACAATGGCTTAGATCCGGGCATGTTACCAGGAGTATCCACCTCCTGCGGAAAACCAGGCCTTAGCAACTGTTGCTACATCAAACTCTCACTTGGCAGCCGGAATCAGTAGGGGAAAAGAGCAAAGGATGGCAAATACTCGTATCTGGAAGAGACACCAGCTGAATCCAAGGGAGCGGCACTATACATCATCCACAATAATAGGATGTTTCCACCTACACATATAGTAATCTTGAAAAGCACCTCCACTGACATGTTTTCGGGGCCTTGCCCCTTCATGAGGGTGGAGGGCAAAGGTGCATACAAGCTTTACATGCTCCATGAGATAGACACCAGGAGCTAGATGCAGGCTGTCAAAGCAGCTTGTTAGTGTGCTCTTCCTCCATTTAAACCTGGAGTCCCTGGTGACATCCTATTATTGTGGGTGATCTATATGGGTCTCTGGTAACATCTTATTATTGTGGATGATCTATATAGGCCTCAAGTAACACCCTGTTATTGTGGAGAAACTATATGAGTCCCTGGTGGCATCCCATTATTGTGGACAATCTATATGAGTCCATGGTGACATCCTATTATTGTATTATTGTGGGTGATCTATTTGGGTCTCTGGTAAAATCTTATTATTGTGGATTATCTATATAGGTCTCAGGTAATATTCTATTATTGTGGATGATCTATATGGGCCTCTGGGAACATGCTAGTATTGTGGGTGATATATAGGGGTCCCTGGTAACATCCTATTATTGTGGACGATCTATAGCTATGACCTAGTTTTCCGCAGGTGGTGGTTACATTCCCTGATCCAAACCATCTTTTGTAAGTCTATCTTTTATTCATCTATTCATTAGAAGACATTTTAGCTGCACTATCCGATGTGCTCTGCTCTGTTCTCATTGCAGAGCTATCACAGTCTGAAACATTTTCAGTAGCCTTTTTAACTTCTTGCAGAGTTGCTAAATGGGCAGCCAGTCCAGGTCTGCACAGTACATAGCTAAACAGTTATAAGGTCATCACTGTGCTCTCCTTTTCTTAAATTTATTTAGGGTTTGGCTGACAGCATTGTGCAAAGTAGAGCCCTCAATGGATCCCTGTATTGACTTATAGTGGTGCTATCCAGGAGCCTGATATCAAGAATCAGGTGTGTATCCCAATTATATTGAACAATAAATTTTTTATGAATAAATAGGTGTATTAAATATGGTTTTTTTCTGCTTTAATAAGATAACGAACTGCTTACTGGAAAAGAACCCACTGTGCTTATGACAGCTTTTCCTGTCAGTGCTAAAATTTGTGACACAACTTCATCTGAATATAAAATATGCTGTTTCATACAATTGCTCTACTAATTGTATTTTACATAGGAGCATAAGGAAAACTTTACATCTGAATGTTTTATTAAATATATTTGTGGCAGTAAATATACAATGAAAATTGAATAAATGAAACATTTCTGTAGGCTGTTGCATTGACATATTTTTTTATTCCTACAGGATAAATCCAGTTTAAAGTGAACTTGTAGCCTTAGAGACAGTATAATCTTGTATAACCTTAATATATATATATGTGTATGTA
>NW_017307871.1:55394-57711 GCF_000935625.1 Nanorana parkeri
TATATATATATATATTTACATACACACACACAAACACACACACATTTATATATATACATATATATAAATGTATTGTATTGTAATATTATTTATTATCAGGTGATAGAGTTATATAACCTTATACTGCGGAACTTTACCTTGAAATATGGCCTACGTACATAGCTCCCCCAGTACCTCCAGTTGACTGCTCAAATGTTTTTCTGAGCAGGCAACAGGTAAGGGAACCTATGCTCTTATTATGCAAATATTGACTACAACCTTCATTGTCAATATTTGTCCACTTCCTCCTATCCCTACGCCTTCCCACTGTCTACCAAATGGGACAGTTGGCCTCTCTGGTCAGTAGGAAGGGTCAAGGGGTGGGAATAGGTGAGCCAAATATCAACCATATATTTTTTGGTTGTTATCTACATAGTGGAGAGGTTAGGTTTTCAGGAAGCCCAGGAGCTCTAAAGATAAAGTTAGTATAAAAACTGTACCTCTTGTTGCCTCCTATATTGTTTTCCTAATAAAAATGAAGTTTAGTGATACGCCTTTGAATTTGGTACTTACACATACCATGTATGGTCAAAATGCTTCTAGATAGTATAACAAGAAAAATATTTCAGCTGGTTAGTACAAAATGTGGCAGTCTCCAAGCATATTGTAACTTTGAATTACAATATTTTTTTAAATAAATGTATGAATTCATATTCTTGTGAAAACAAACTGTTTGGCCTGCCCCTGCCTTTGTAGTAATATGAAAGCTGAAGTCCAGGCACACATACAAAACACTAAGTAATGCAATTATGTAGGGCTGGTAATGATTAAAATTTTCGTGTTCGATTAATCGAAATTTGTTTTAATTGATTAATCGATTAATTTTGAGTAATTATAACGCACATACATATCCAACTACATTGGCCTATACACATACAGCACAACAATGAAGTAATAAAGTTAACTCATTCTCACGTGCCCCACTCAATATGGCCGCCACTTGAGTGGGGCAACTCAGAATAATAACGTGCTGGATTTGTGTGATCCTAGTTCATTTTATTACTTAATTACTGTGCTGTATGTGTATAGGTCAATGCCTTGGCTGGCGCTCGTGCAGAAAGTTTCTTGGGCAAACTAACCGGCCCAAGTGGCTCCGTCGGCTAATGAAGGGGGGAGGAGTCCGGTGACGTCACGGACATCGACGTCACCTGACTCCTTCCCCTTCCCTTTGTTAGCCATCACGGACACCGACGTCACCGGACTCCTCACCCCTTCCCTTCGTTCTTCCCCAAGTGGCCGACGGAGCCACTTGGGGAAGAAGGGAGGAGTCCGGTGACATCGATGTCCGTGGCGTCACCGGATCGCCGACGGGACACCCGGAAGCCGGCGGAGAGGTGAGTGTTTTCATTAGCCATCAAAATAATTTTGATCGATCAAAAAGTTTAACGATTAATCGAGACATTAATCTTTAATTTCCACAGCCCTACAATTATGTATTTATTAAAACTAATAAATGTGGTTTTAAATGCAACTACTTTAAGTACCTCATCTGGATTTGGTACCATTCTGTTGTACATCCCACATACAGCAGCACTCAGAGTGAAAAAGGATGCGGCAGCACTGGGAGTCAATCGGTTGTTTTGTAGTGCACATGGCTAGAAACAATCTAAAAGGAAGAGATAGGAAGCAGTGGAATGACTCATTACTATGGTCTGCTGTACATTATCCATTCAGTCACAAGCTTGAGCCAAGGAGGCGACCTAGGTTTATTGCTTAAAGTGGCTGATAAAACTAACATACCCACACATCCTCCGCATTGATTTCTGTACTTATGTTTTTGTATCGTCATTGCAAAATACGGTTCACAGACTCTCCCTGATCGGGATACCCACCTCTAAAAACAGTCTCAACATGTCAACGGCACACACAGAGATGAATTCAATATCTCTTAGATATGTTTATTGAAAAATGTCACGGCATGTAATTAGAAGCAGAACGACATAGTGACACCTGATGAAGGGCCCCTTCGAAGTCCTGAAATGCTAGCTACAGCTTCTAATGACATGCCGTGACATTTTTCAATAAACATATCTAGCAGATATTGAATTCATCTGTGTGTGTGGTGACCTGAGACTATTCTGAGCTTTGCATGGCGCCATCCGTGTGATCACCAGAGCACCACCACCATTGGAAGTTTGCAGACCGTAAGGAGTGCGGGTGGATCTTGGAAACAGTTATCACCTCTAAAAACAGACATGCGTGGCACAGTACTTGAGTGTGCACACCACTTTGCTTCCCAGCAAGCCTGAATGGGTAAAAATAAAATGCGCTTCTATTT